>NW_027097367.1:0-18489 GCF_019320115.1 Miscanthus floridulus
CCATCCCACTTACGCTTTCGTCCTCGCTTCGCATAAAAGGATTAACCCGGGGATGGTGGGATGGACTCTAGAAGTCTTATATGTTGGTCTATCCCACCTTTAACAACCAAGATGGGACTAAACTCTCTACAATATCTCATTAACTTGCATATGGGACAAATTCCAAACTGGGCTGAATGTCATACGATCCATGTGTTTTTAGTACAAAAGTTTAGTTGTCCTGTAACAACGCACGGGCACGCTACCTAGTTAAATAAAAAATATAAAGCCTGTTTTATGATTGTTTTCACCAATATGACTGTATCGTATATACATCTAGTCTATAAAACTTAATAAAATTGGTTTTCCCTTGTTTAAATTCTTGTGTGTTTTTTTCCGAAGCAGCAGCAGACATGCAAGAGTCCTGTTCCTAGTCTCCTCGTACTGTAAGCTACTCTCACTGTATTTGTATGTTGCAGGCAGAAGGACACATAATACATATTCTGCTGTTCACGTATATACGTTATCGTCTATCAGGTATTGCACGGATCGGTACCCGAATGTGGAGTCGTACGGCAACTGCAACTGGTGCCTCAGGGCGGATGGGGGCGTGGCTTCTACTTCTAACTCGACGAGATCCGCCCGCTCCTCACGGCGGTGACACGACCGCCGGCAGCGGCAGCGGAAGATCGCCGAAGGTTGCCGCTCGCGGCGACTTTGCGTCTTCCAACCTGAGCAAGCCTATCAAGAAGCAGCAGCCGCAGCAGCATGCGCAGCGGCTCTTTCTGCGGCGTTCGGCGTCGGACCTGGGCAGCCAGGGACGCCGCCGCGTGCACGTGGACCAGCGCTGCCCCTCCCGACGCCCTTGTCGCCTTCGCCGGTCCGGAGCCGCCACCCCACGCCGCCTCTGCCCCTCCCGACGCCCTCGTCGCCTGCGCCGGTCCGGAGGCGCCACCTCGCTCCACTGTGGCAAAGTGCACCATGGCCGCCTAACAGTTCCACGGGAGCGACAGGAAGCGGACAGCGGAGTGAAGCTGGTTTTTTCGGCCTCCACGGAGGCGGGCGGAGAAGCTGCCGCCGGGGAGGTAGTCGAGGACGGGCAGCTTGTCGTCCTTGGAGCAGTAGTACCTGCGCAGGGGCACGAGGCTGCGGTGCTCTGCGGCCGCCGCCGCTGCCGCGAACTCGCCGCCCCGCGCCGCGCCGCGCCGTGCCGCCGCCACATCCCGCAGGCGCTTTACCACCACGGCGGTGCCCTCCTCCAGCTCCGTCTTTATTCCCGGAGATTTTGTTCGGGTTACGTATCAGCTCTGATGAGTCCGGTCGAGTCCTTCCTAGTTCCGGAGTCTCGACGGTTGCGCGCGCACGACTGGAACCTTCGCCGGCGCTGCGCGGACGTGGTTGGGCCCGAGGCGCGCACACGATTCTTCGGTGCACGAAACCTGTGCGTATATTTTAAGCAGTAACAGATAACAGATAGCTCACTGGCTAATCATGCCGGCTTCTACTCAGGCCCAATGACGCGCGGGTTCTGGGCTCTTGGCCTGCTGGACCTACGCGGCCCAGGCTCTTCACTTGTGGCTTCAGCTTCAGATGCTTATGCCGGATGCGGAACAGTAGCAGGGGCCATAACACTTCCTCCCCCTTGCGCGCCAGGACGGCTCCAAACGATGGTGCGGGGAAACTGCTGGCGAAGAAAGTCCAGGTCCTCCCAAGTAGCAAGAGAAACAGGCAGGTTAGACCATTTGATTAACCCTTGAGCAATATAACGCGTACCCTTGGTGACGGAGCGGTTCTGAAGAATGCGCTCAGAACACTCCAAAGCACAGCATCCGAAGGAGGAGCAGCTGTGACAAGAATGGCGAGCACCCACCGACTTTTTGAGTTGAGAAACGTGAAATACCGTACGAACAGAAGATGAAGCCGGGAGCTCAAGCCGATAGGCCACTGATCCCACACGATCAACCACCCGATATGGCCCAAAGAACTTAAATGACAGTTTCTGATTGCTCCGCTGTGCCAATGATGACTGAACATAGGGCTGAATCTTGACATACACCATATCTCCCACCTGAAACTGACGTTCAGAGTGCTGGTTATCAGCTTGCCGCTTCATTCTTTGCTTCGCCCGATTGAGATGTTGGCGGATGACATCAGTCATCGGAGCACGATCAGTCAGCCATGTTGAAAGATCAGTCACTGGGAGATCAGGAGCAAGGGCAATACCAAACTGCCGAGAGGGATATCCATAGAGCACTTCAAACGGAGACCGACCCAAAGCAGAATGCCAAGTAGTGTTGTACCAGAATTCTGCTTGATCCAACCATTGACGCCACTGCTTTGGGCACGTGTGAACAAAACAGCGCAAAAATGTTTCCAAGCATTGATTAACACGTTCAGACTGCCCATCAGATTGCGGATGATCAGCTGTACTCATCCGGAGTTCGACCCCTGCCAATTTGAAGAGGTCCCTCCAGAATTTGCTAGTAAAGATCTTGTCGCGATCCGAGACAATGGCTGTTGGCAGCCCGTGGAGCTTATAAACATTGGAAAAGAAGGCTTTTGCCACAACCGCAGCAGTAAACGGATGCTTGATGGGCAGGAAGTGAGAGTACTTGGAAAAGAGATCTACCACAGCCAAGATGCAATTGGAGCCACCCGAAGTTGGAAGACTTTCGATGAAGTCCATTGAAATCACAGTCCAGGCACGATCCGGTACTGGTAGAGGTTGGAGAAGACCGGGAAGCTTGGATAGATCCAGCTTGGCTTGCTGACATATAGAGCACTCTGAGACATATCGCTGGCCAGCGGACTTCATACCATGCCATGCAAACAATTGTTTCAGCCTGCCATAAGTGACAGAGACCCCTGAGTGACCGCCCAACACGCTGTCATGGACAGCAGCAATTAACTTGCGCTGTAGCCGAAGATTTTGACCAATCCAAATTCTGGATTTATAGCGCAGGAGTCCATCTCGCAATGTGTAGTGGGGTACTGCATCAGATGTTAGAGAAAGCTTAGCGATTAAATCTTTAGCATGATCATCACCAGAATAAGAAGAGATCACTGTTGGCCCACAGGATCACCGGTTCAAGTGAGTCGACCACTCACCGGTCTTGCCGAGCATCTGCTAGTGTTGCCGAGCACACACTAGCCGTGCCGACCACGAACAAGCATTGTCCGACCACACACTTATGGCTAGAGATAGAAGAAGAGAGAACAAAGCATACGCACACAGCAGAGACACCAGCGTTGGCCGGAGCCCTGTATAGGAGATAGCAAATCTAAACTCTCTTTGTTAAGTTGCAATGGCAAACTATATATACATCTCTATCCATCTAGTCCTAATACAGCTGCCCTGCTACAACAGTGACTAGATAACACAGCAGGACTGACTCTAGCATCTGCCCCTGTATGTGGCTACAGTCCAGCAGGTGAGCCCTTCGTCACCTGCCTCTGCAGCGACTATAGTACCATGGCAGAGAGCCTTTTCGACACCGCTTTCCCTAGCTGTGTGTTCACACAAGGAAGCAATAGATTATCTAACAATTCTTCCAAAATCCTACTGCTATCTCTTGTACCCCCTCCATACCGATCATCTCCTTCAACTCCGTGAGTCGAAGATGTCCGAACGGCTTGGTGAGGACGTCCGTGAGCTGCCAACCAGTTTCGACGAACTCGATGACGATCTGTCCTCCATCGACACAGTTCCTAAGGAAGTGAAACTTCACGTCAATGTGCTTGCTCCGGTCGTGTAGAACTGGATTCTTCACGAGAGCGATGGCGGGCTAGTTGTCCACCATCAGTGCTGGTGGGTGAGCTTCCACGCCGGTCAGCTCGCCCAGCAGCCGACGTAGCCACACAACTTGGCACGCCGCTGTGGTCGTCGCTACATACTCTGCCTCACATGTAAAAAGTGTCACCACCTTCTGTTTCAGCGACAACCATTAAATTGGAGCTGAATCGAGGAAGACGAGCACGCTAGAGGTGCTTCGCCATCCGTCGATGTCCCCTGCCATGTCTGCATCGCTGAACACATTGAGCTGCAGCCTACTCCCGCCGGTCTTGGAGAAGATGATCCCTTGATCCACCGTTTCCTTGACGTAGCGCCGTAGCCGCTTCACTGTAGCCCAGTGATCCTCTCTGGGATCCTCCATGAAGCGACTGACGTAGCCCACGACGAACGCAATGTCTGGCCTCGTGTGGTCTAGGTAGCGTAGACCACCGATGATGCTCCGGTAGAGTGTTGCATCTACCTTTGCTGCGGTACTGACCTTTGTTAGCTTCAGCCACTCCTTCATCGGAGTCACACATGGCTTTCACTCAGCCATGCCGCTCCGCAGCAACAGCTTCATGCGCGTACACGCTCTGACCGAGCGTGAGCGCCTCTTTCTCCTATCTCACCTTGATGCCGAGGTAGTAGGAGAGTGCGCTGAGATTGCTCATTCGAAAATGAGCCACCATCTCGTGGTTGAAGCTGTTGATGTCCTCTGCACGCGCGCCGGTGATGATCAGGTCATCCACATACACGCCGACGACGAGCTCCTCCGTCCCCCGTCGCCGTGTGTAGAGCGCGTGCTTGGTTGCGCATCTTGTGAACCTAAGCTCACCCAGCTTGGTGTTCCACGCTTGTGGGGCTTGCCGCAGCCCGTAGAGCGCCTTGCGTAGTCAGAGCACCCTGTGCTGCTCTCCCTTGACGGTGAAACCTGGAGGTTGCCTGCCGAAGACCGTCTACGCCAGCTCGCCGTTGAGGAAGGCTGATTTAACATTCAGATGATGGATGCGCCAGTCCTTTGCTGCTGCTAAGGCTAGTAGCAAATGGACAGACTCCATGCATGCTACCGGCACAAAGACTTTCTCGAAGTCAATGCCCTCGCGTTGTATAAAGCCTCGGGCCACGAGGCGCGCCTTGTGCTTGACAATGACGCCATGCTCATCCCGCTTGACTTTGTACACCAACTTGAGGCCGATCGAACGACATCCTAGAGGTGGATCGACGAGCTACCAAGTCTTATTTTCCTCGATCGCCTTCATCTCCTCTAGCATCGCCTGTCGCTAGTCTCCATCATGCTTGGCCAGTGCGAACGTGGGTGGTTTCTCAGCACTGACGAGCAGCAGCTCTGGGTCATTGAGCGGCCTACCCACCAGGCCTGAGGGCCATGTGCTGCGAACGATGTCGTCCAGCCTGTGGAACCGCACCTCCTCACCTTCATGGAAGGCATCCACGAACTCAGTGATGCCACTTGGAGGTGAGGCGAACTTGATCAGTGTTGAAGGAGTTCCCTATTCCACCGAAGTGCTCGACATAGCAACTGGAGTGCTTGACACTACTCCTAGATAGCTCATCATAACTCCTACAGTGCTCGACACCACTGTAGGAGTGCCGAGCCTTAGTCTTGGAGTGGTCGGCACCACTACAAGACTTCTCGGCTCCGCTACGGGAGTGCTAGGCACCCGTCCTAGAGTGGTTGCCACCACCGTAGAACTTTCCGGCACCACTCCTGGCATGCTCAGCATCCCTCCCGACGTGCTCGGCACTTCCCCAGGAGTGCTTGGCTCTATCGCTGGAGTGCTTGGCACCTCTTCCCTTGCATCTCCACCACCGTGGATGACCAAGTGCTCGACGATGAAGGTGCTGGTGAAGCCACCAGCTTCCCCTGTGCTTGGACTGTTCTAGTCCCAAGACGCCTTCTCGTCGAACACGATGTCGTGCAAAACAAGCACCTTGTTTCCATGTGGGTCATAGAGCCAGTACGCTTTGGTACCCTCTGTGTAGCCTAGGAACACCATTGGTGTGCTCCTATCCTCTAGCTTGGTTAGGATCGGCTTTGTCTTCCTGACATGGCCGATGCAGCCGAATGTTCAGAGGAAGGACACGCTCGGCTTGCGTCCATGCCAAGCCTCGAATGGCGTCTTGCCCTTTTAGGGCCTTGGTGGGAGCGCGGTTGAGAATGAACACTGCCGTGGTCACCGCCTCTCCCCGGAAGCTTGCCGTCATATCTTTGGCCTTCTGAAAGGTCCTAATGGCTAGAGGAGGGGAGGGTGAATAGCCTAATAAAAATTTCTACAACAACACTTAGCAAACCGGTTAGACAATTATGAGGCGAAGCAAGTATTGCGCTAGCCTACTAATAATGCAAGCCACCTACCACAATTCTAGTTTAGATAGTTTCTATTCCACACAATAGCTATAGTCACTACACTAAAGTTAGTGTGCTCTCAAAAGGCTAACTAAAGAGCCACACTAACCAAACTAACAAGCTCTCACAACTAGCTACACTAAAGAGCTTGACAACTAGTTTGCGGTAAGGTAAAGAGAGTAAGCAAGATAGTTATACCGCCATATAGATGAAGGAGCAAATCAATCACAAGAGTGAATAACAATGAAGACCAATCACCTCGGAATCAAATGATGAACACAATGATTTTTTACCGAGGTTCACTTGCTTGCCGGCAAGCTAGTCCTCGTTGTGGTGATTCACTCACTTGGAGGTTCACGCGCTAATTGGCATCACACGCCAAACCCTCAATAGGGTGCTGCACAACCAACACAAGATGAGGATCACACAAGCCACGAGCAATTTACTAGAGTACCTTTTGGCTCTCTGCCAGGGAAAGGTCAAGAACCCCTCACAATCACCACGATCGGAGCCGGAGACAATCACCACCCTCTGCTCAACGATCCTCTGCTCTAAGCCATCTAGGTGGCAACAACCACCAAGAGTAACAAGCGAATCCCGTAGCAAAACACGAACACCAAGTGCCTCCAGATGCAAACACTCAAGCAATGCACTTGGATTCTCTCTCAATCTCACAAAGTTGTTGAATCAATGATGGAGATGAGTGGGAGGGCTTTGGCTAATGTCACAAGGTTGCTATGTCAATGCAAATGGACAAAAGTATAAGCTTCAACTGGCCATGGGGCTTAAATAGAAGCCCCCATGAAATAGAGCTGTTGTACCCCTTCACTAGGCACAACTCGGGGTGACCGGACGCTCCGGTCGGATCGACCGGATGCTGGCCCTCAGCGTCCGGTCACGTGATACACCACGTGTCCCCTCTCTTTGAATACTGTTTGCCCAATCTCAATGGTCAATAGTCGACCGGACGCTGAGCCTCCAGCATCCGGTCGTTTCTAGTAAGGTTCCAGAAACGAATTTCTTTGACCGGACAAGTCTGGTCATGCTTGACCGGACACAGCTAGTGTTCGGTCACACAGTGACTTCCTTCTGCGCTGTCCGAGAACACGACATGATGCAACCTTCCAGCGTCCGGTCGCTGAGCGACCCAGCGGCTGGTCAGTTGATCGACGCCAGCGTCCACGTTGTATAACTGACCAGACGCGTCGGTCCCTCTGAGACCAGCGTTCGGTCACCTTGTGACCAGCGAGACTAACTCCTTTTCACTTCTAACTTCTTCACCCTTGCTCAAATGTGCCAACCACCAAGTGTATCACCTTGTGCACATGTGTTAGCATATTTTCACAAACATTTTCAAGGGTGTTAGCATTCCACTAGATCCTAAATGCATATGCAATGAGTTAGAGCATCTAGTGACACTTTGATAACCGCATTTCGATATGAGTTTCACCCCTCTTAATAGTACGGCTATCAAACCTAAATGTGGTCACACTCTCTAAGTGTCTTGATCACCAAAACAAAATAGCTCCTATGGTTTATACCTTTGCCTTGAGCTTTTTGTTTTTCTCTTTCTTCTTTTCAAGTCCAAGCACTTGATCATCACCATAGCATCATCATTATCATGCTATGATCTTCATTTTCTTCATCAATTGAAATGTGCTACCTATCTCATGATCACTTGATAACTAGGTTAGCACTTAGGGTTTCATCAATTCACCAAAACCAAACTAGAGCTTTCAATCTCCCCCCTTTTTGGTAATTGATGACAACCCTTACACAAAGATATGAATTAAGATTCAATTGAATCCATGTTGCTTGCCCAAGCATATTTACCATGTGTAAAAGGATATGGACAAGTTTCATGAACTCCATATGGTAGCAATTGCTCCCCCTACATATGTGCTAAGAGTTTGGATTGTAGCTTGCACATATGATTAGATAGGAAATATAGAAGACAATGTCTACCAAATGATGCTAAGGTATAAAAGATGGACCTTTGAAGCGTGATACCAATCGGAGTGCACCATTATACCATCCTTAGCACCATAGTTAGCTAGATACCACTTGGAAAAACACTTGAAAAGATACCACTTGGTAATATTTGGAAATGAAATCACTAGATAACCTATTCATGCTAGATTTTCATTTTATCATTCAATCTTACAACTAGCATACATCACACAAGCATGGAAATTTAAAACTTGTGCCATGCAAGCAAACATATGTAATGCACATTCAAATGCACCATACAAGTTCATGAGCTTGCTCCCCCTACTTGTGTGCTCAAAATTTTAATTGATCTCTTTCCTTTGTCATATTTCTCCCCCTATATCAAATTCTCCCTTATCACTTATATCTTTATTTCTCTCCCCATTTTCACTATCTTTGTACACTATTTTCTTCCCATGTACTAATATCTTTGTTTTTCTCCTCCTTTGTCATCAATGACCACAAAGGTTCAAAATGTAGATAGCTTAAGATTATCAATGTCAATCAATGGGGTGAGAATCATATTTTTAAAATTTGGTTCACATCTAGATCATTTTGCAAAAGATATTTAACTCGGTTTGATTCAAGGACAAGCTTCTTCACACCTCTAAATAAGGTTATCTTGTACCATGTTGAGTTAAACACTTAGAGCTTATTTTCTAGATTAAACACTAGGTTTACAAGCCCATAAACATGTCATATGCTACCACTAGAACAAATTAAGCATACAAGCAATAGTGGTACCATACAATCATCAAATTCTTTTGATTTTCATGAATGAGCCTAATAAATGTGAGAGATGTCTAGATGCACTAAACAAGTCCTTAGCAAGAATGTATGCCATGCCAATCAACTTTTACCTTAGATTGCTCGAAGGAGAGGCATGTCATATAAGTGGGGAGTGCATCAACACATATTTGAGAAACCCAATATGTTCAACTCATTCCTTAGCTTGCAAAACCTTTTCTCATACAATGGCTTGGTGAATATATTAGCAAGTTGATCTTTGGTGCCTACACTCTCAATGCAAATGTCCCCTTTTTGTTGGTGATCTCTTATGAAATAGTGGCGGACATCAATATGCTTTGTTCTTGCATGTTGAACCAGATTGTTGGTCAACTTGATTGCACTCTCATTGTCACATAGCAATGGCACTTTCTTGAACTTGATTCCAAAGTCACTCAAGGTGGCGTTCATCCAAACTATTTGTGCACAACAACTACCGGCGGATATGTATTCGGCTTTGGCGGTTGATAATGCAACACTATTTTGCTTCTTTGATGACCATGAAACAAGTGATCTTCCCAACAATTGACATGTGCCTAAAGTGTTTTTCCTTTCAACCTTGCATCCCGCATAATCCAAGTCGAAATAACCAGCTAGCTCAAATTTTGCTCCTTTGGGATACCACAAACCAATATTTGGTGTATGCTTCAAATACCTCAATATTCTCTTTGTAACCTTTAAATGACTTTCTCTTGGTGAGGCTTGAAATCTTACACACATGCATACACTAAACATGACATCTAGCCTTGATGCGGTCACATAGAGTAGGTTTCCAATCATAGACCGATACAACTTTTAATCCACCATATTGCCACTTGCATCACTATCCAAGTTGTCATTTGTTCCCATTGGTGCACTAATGGCTTTGCTATCATTCATACCAAACTTGTTGATCATGTCCTTGATATACTTGTCTTGACTTACAAATGTACCATTCTTCAATTGCTTGATTTGAAGACCAAGGAAGTAACTCAGTTCTCCAATCATGGACATCTCAAACTCATTAGCCATCATTTTTCCAAATTCTTCACAAAAATCTTGATTGGTTGATCCAAATATGATATCATCAACATAGATTTGCAACACAAATAGATCTTTTCCAATCTTCTTGATGAAAAGAGTGGTGTCAACCTTGCCCATTGTGAACCCTTTAGAGAGTAGGAAGTCCCTCAATCTCTCATACCACGCTTTAGGTGCTTGTTTCAAGCCATACAATGCCTTCTTCAACTTGTACACATGGTTGGGCTTCTCATCATCTTTAAAATCGGGAGGTTGCTCAACATATACTTCTTCATTGATGTAGCCATTGAGAAATGCACTCTTGAATCCATTTGATAGAGCTTGATGTTTGTGGGCACAAGCATAGGCTAGCAAGATTCTAATTGCTTCCAATCTAGCAACCAAGGCATATGTTTCTCCAAAGTCAAGACCTTCGACTTGTGTATAGCCTTATGCTACTAATCTTGCTTTGTTCCTTACTACTATCCCATCTTGATCTTGCTTGTTTCTAAAGACCCATTTGGTTCCAATCACATTGTGTCCCTTTGGGTTTTCTACTAATTCCCATACTTGATTTCTTGTGAAGTTATTCAATTCTTCATGCATAGCATTCACCCAATCAACATCCTTCAATGCTTCATCTATCTTCTTTGGTTCAATAGATGACACAAATGAGAAGTGCTCACAAAATGAAGCCAATCTTGATCTAGATTGTACACCTCTTAAAATATCACCAATGATAGTGTCCAATGGATGATCCCTTGCAACATTGGTTAGTTGGAGGATTGGAACTTGATTACTTGCACTTACTTGATCATTGGGTTGAGATGATGTACTAGCCACTTGATCTTGTTCATTGTCATGAGATCCACTTGTACTAAATTGAGTTGCATCATCTTGCACATTTGAGTTAGAGAGCACTTGCACTTGATCATCTTCATCATAATTCACTTGCCTAGGCCTCAATTCACCAATATCCATGTTCTTCATGGCATTTGAAAGTTGAATGCCTTTAACATCTTCTAAGTTCTCATTCTCTACTTGTGAACCCTTGGTTTCATCAAATTCAATATCATGAACTTCCTCAAGAGTACCACTATCCAAATTCCAAACTCTATATGCTTTGCTTGTAGTGGAATAACCAAGTAGGAATCCTTCATCACATTTCTTGTCAAACTTGCCCAATCTAGTGCATTTTCTTCAAGATATAGCATTTGCAACCAAAGACCAAAAATATGCAATGTTGGGCTTTCTACCATTCAAGAGCTCATATGTGTCCTTCTCTTTCAATGGGTGACAATAGAGGGCGGTTGCTACAATAGCAAGTCGTGTTGATAGCTTTGGCCCAAAAGGATTGACTCACATTGTACTCACTAAGCATAGACCTTGCCATATTAATGAGTGTTCTATTCTTCCTCTCAACAAGGCCATTCGATTGAGGTGTGTACTTGGCTAAGAATTGATGTCTTATTCCAAATTCATCACATGACTCATCAATTCTAGTGTTCTGGAACTCACTACCATTGTCACTTCTAACTCTCTTGATGGTTGTTTCAAACTCATTGTGAATGCCTTTGACAAATGTATTTGAATGTTTGCAAATACATCACTTTTGTCCACTAGAAAGAATACCTATGTGTATCTAGTGTAATCATCCCACTATCATAAAACCATATTTGTTACCTCCAATGCTAGTGTATTGTGTTGGCCCAAACAAGTCCATGTGTAATAATTCAAATGCTTTACTAGTGCTCATCATGCTTTTCTTAGGATGAGTGTTTTCCAACTTGTTTGCCGGCTTGACAAGAGCTACAAAGCTTATCCTTTTCAAACACAACATTTTTCAAGCCTTTAACTAAGTCATGCTTAACCAATCTATTCAATTGTTTCATTCCAACATGACCAACCCTTCTATTCCATAACCAACCCATGCTAGACTTAGTGAAATAAGCATGTAGATAATCTAGCTTCACTAGCATTGAAATCAACCAAGTATAGATTCACATATCTAAAACCTTTGAAGATCAAATTAGAGCCATCTACACTTATGATCTCTACATCATCTACCCCAAATATGCATTTGAATCCAAGATCACACAATTGAGCCACGGATAGCAAATTGAAATTCAAGCTCTCTACTAGCAACACATTGGATATGCTCATGTCATTGATATTGCAATCTTACCAAGCCCTTGACCTTGCCTTTGCCATTATCACCAAATGTGATACTATCATAACCATCATTGCCATTAGTGTTGATTGAGTTGAACATTCTTGCATCACCGGTCATGTGTTGAGTGCACCCACTATCAAGAACCCAATGCCTTCCTCTGGCTTTGTTAATTATCTACAAAAAGAAGATCAATTCTTTTTAGGTACCCAAACTTACTTGGATCCTTGAAGGTTAGTCACTAAGCTCTTTGGTACCCAAATGGCTTTCTTCTTTGAGCCCATCCATGGTTTACCAATGAACTTAGCCTTAATACCATTTGCACCCTTGGTAAGCATATAGCATGAATCAAGCTTAAGGGAGGATAATTAGCTTATGACTTTTTGTTCATGCATTTTTGCTCTATATGACCAACTTGCTTGCAACTAGTGTAAAACCGACCATTGTTCTTCACAAAACTAGTCTTGTGAGGAGCAAAGGTTGCCTTGAGTTTCTTGGGGGTATAGCCCAATCCCTCTTTATAGAGAGAAGCTCTTTGGCTACCCAAGCACATAAGCAAGCGGTCCTCACCACCATAAGCCTTAGCCAAGGTGTGAGTGAGCTTGTTGGCCTCCTTGAGATTCTCATTCTCAACCACTAGTGAGGTATCACAAGTAAGACCATCACCACTAGACGAGGTGGAAGTAGTAGTACTACAAGAAGGGCTAGTGGGAGGAACAATGATAGGCATAGATAGTGATTCATCAATTATATCACAAGTTAAACCTACATTGCAAGTTTCAACATGCTTCTTTTTAGTTTGCTCATCAAGCAAAGAGGAATGAACCTTTTTCAAGCTTTTTGTGAGCCTTGCCAGCTTCTCATGGGCTTCCTCTAGCCTCTCATGAGATGCATTGAGCTCATCAAAGGCTTGCTTAAGGGCTTTTAGTTCCCTACGCAAGCTTTTGCATTTCCTTCTATTATGTCAAAGTGTTTCTCTAGCATCTTCTAGCATGTCAAATAGTTCATCCTTAGTAGGTTCATCATCATCACTATCACTTTCATTTTCATTTTCAATTTCATTATCATGTTCCTCATAACTTCCATCATCAGAAATTTATACCTTAGTGGCCTTAGCCATGAAGCATGATGGAGTGTCGAAGAGAGAAGGCTTCTCATTGATAGCAATGCTTGCAAATGCCTTCTTCTTGGTGGTGTTGTCATCATCACTATCATCATTCATCAACTTGAGGAAGCATCACTATCCCAAGTGACCACATATGAACCACCCTTCTTCTTCTTGAAGGTATCTTATCCTTCTTCTCTTTCTTTTCCTTCTTGTCCTTCTTCATGTTCTTCTTGTTGTCATCATCATTGTCGCTATTGTATGGGACATTGAGCAACAAGATGATCTTTGCTTCCACATTTGAAGCACCCTCCTTGACTCTTCCTTGTTCTTGGATGAAGATTTCTTTCTTCTAGCACGGTAGCCCTTCTTGACCATGAACTTGCCAAATCTCTTGACAAAAGAGCCATCTTCTCATCATCATCATCATCCCATGAACCATCTTCTTCACTTGATGTTTCTTTCTTTGCTTTGCCCTTGGATGATGTGGCCTTGAATGCCACGCTCTTCTTCTTCTCATCCTTCTTCTCATCTTTCTTCTCCTTCTTTTCTTCTTCTTATCTTTATCTCTATATGTATCATCGGTCCATTATAATCTCCCAATACTTGGTTTGGTGTCATGGTGTCCAAACCATTCCTCACTAGAATAGTGACCAATGTACCAAATCTAGAAGGTAAACATCTCAAGAACTTATGGGAGAAGTCCTTGTCCTTCACCTCTTCTCCAAGTGCTTTGAGATCATTGACAAGCACTTAAAGCCTATGGAACATCTTCGACACACTCTCATCCTTCTTCATCTTGAAGCTTGCAAATTTTTCCTTGAGAATGTATGCCTTTGCACCCTTCATGGCTTAAGTGCCCTCAAATGATTCTTCCAATTTCTTCCATGCCTCATGAGCGCTCTCAATGTTCTTGATTTGTCGCAAATATTCTTTCATCCAAAGCATCCATGGATGGCACTAAGAGCAATGTCATTGTTTTTGAGTAGCATCTCTTCGGCGGCAGTGGGAGCCTCTTCATCTTCTATCTCAATCTTTGTTTCTACCACCTTCCAAACCTTTCTATTGATTGACTTGATACATGTTGTCATCTTAGCCTTCCAATAGGGATAATTTGAGCCATCAAATTAGGGTGGCTTCTTGGTGTTGTTGATTTGAGCTATTTTCACACCGAAGGTTGTTAAGCCTCAAATCACGGTGACCTTGGCTCTGATACCACTTGAAAGGTCCTAATGGCTAGAGGGGGGTGAATAGCCTAATAAAATTTCTACAACAACACTTAGAAAAAGGGTTAGACAATTATTGAGGCGAAGCAAGTGTTGCGCTAGCCTACTTAAAATGCAAGCCACCTACCACATTTCTAGTTTAGATAGTATCTATTCCCACAATAGCTATAACACTACACTAAGTTAGTGTGCTCTCAAAAGCTCACTAAAGAGCCACACTAACAAAACTAACAACCTCTCACAACTAGCTACACTAAAGAGCTTGACAACTAGTTTGCGGTAAGATAAAGAGAGTAAGCAAGATAGTTATACCACCGTATAGATGAAGGAGCCAATCAATCACAAGAGTGAATAACAATGAAGGCCAATCACCTCAGAATCAAATGATGAACACAATGATTTTTTACCGAGGTTCACTTGCTTGCCGGCAAGCTAGTCCTCGTTGTGGCGATTCACTCACTTGGAGGTTCACACGCTAATTGGCATCACATGCCAAACCCTCCATAGGGTGCCACACAACCAATACAAGATGAGGATCACACAAGCCACGAGCAATTTACTAGAGTACCTTTTGGCGCTCCATGGGGAAAGGTCAAGAACCCCTCACAATCACCATGATCAGAGCCCAAGACAAATACCACCCTCCGCTCAATGATCCTCGCTGCTCCAAGCCATCTAGGGTGGCGGCAACCACCAAGAGTAACAAGGAGAATCCCACAGGCGAAACACAAACACCAAGTGCCTCTAGATGCAAACACTCAGCGATGCACTTGGATTCTCTCCCAATCTCACAAAGATGATGAATCAATGATGGAGATAGGTGGGAGAGCTTTGGCTAAGCTCACAAGGTTGCTATGTCAATGAAAATGGCTAAAAGTATGAGCTTCAACTGGTCATGGGGCTTAAATAGAAGCCCCCATAAAATAGAGCCGTTGTACCCCTTCACTGGGCACAACACGGGGTGATCGGATGCTCCGGTCATACTGACCGGGACGCTGGACCTCAGCGTCTGGTCACGTGATGCATGCAACATGTCCCCCTTTTTGAATGCTGTGCACCTGATCTCAACAGTCAGAAGCCGACCGGACGCTATGGCATAAGTGACCGGATGCTGAGCCTCCAGCATTCGGTCATTTCTAGTAAGGTTCCAGAAATGATTTTTTCCGACCGAACGTGTCCGGTCATGCTCGACTGGACACAGCCAGCGTTCGGTCACATGGTGTCTTCTTTCTGCGCTGCCCGACAATATGATCAGATGTAGCCTTCCAGCGTCTGGTCACTGAGCGACCCTGCGTCTGGTCAGTTGACCGACGCCAGCGTCTTTGCTACTACAACTAACCGGACACGCCGGCCCCTTTGAGACCAGCGTCTAGTCACTTTGTGACCAGCGAGACTAACTCCTCTTCACCTCTAACTTCTTCACCCTTGCTCAAATGTGCCAACCACCAAGTGTATCATCTTGTGCACATGTGTTAGCATATTTTCACAAACATTTACAAGGGTGTTAGAGTTTCACTAGATCCTAAATGCATATGCAATGAGTTAGAGCATCTAGTGGCACTTTGATAACCGCATTTCAATATGAGTTTCACCCCTCTTAATAGTATGGCTATCGAACCTAAATGTGATCACACTCTCTAAGTGTCTTGATCAACCAAAACAAAATGGCCTCCTACAATTTATACCTTTGCCTTGAGCTTTTGTTTTTCTCTTCTTCTTTTCAAGTCGAAGCACTTGATCATCACCATGGCATCACCATCATCATGTTATGATCTTTATTTGCTTCACCACTTGGAATGTGCTACCTAATCTCATGATCACTTGATGAACTAGGTTAGCACTTAGGGTTTCATCAATTCACCAAAACCAAACTAGAGCTTTCACCTTCATCATGGATCGAGCCATACCGACCATCGTCTGTTCCATCGCTCCACCATGCCATTCTGTTGTGGTGAGTATGGCACGGTGGTGTCGTACCACACCCTGGTCCGCGCAGTATGCCGCAAACTCCATCGAAGTGAATTCGCCTCCACGATCAGTCCTCAGCGTGCAGAGCTTCTTGCCGCTCTTGCCTCCGCGCGCATCTTGAACTTCTTGATCACCGCTACTGCTTTGTCTTTGCTCGTCAAGAGTTGCAGCCACATGTAGCGATTGCATTCATCTATGAGCAGGAGAAAGTACGACCGACCACCGTTTTGTGGCTGCGTGATCGGCCCATAGAGATCGCTATGGACGAGCTCGAGAGTGTCCTCCGTGCGATACTTGGCTGCCTTTGGGAATGGTAGCCTCCTCTGCTTCCTGCCAGGCAGCTGTCACATAGCTCACCTCCGTGCTCGATGTGGGGTAGCCCTCGGACCATCTTCTCCAGCCGATCAAGCACGTCAAAGCTGAGATGTCTAAACCGGGCATGCCACAACCACGGCTCCTCGTTGTGCCTTGCTACCAGGCACCCGGCTGCTCCACCTTCAGGTTGAGCAGGTACAACCAGTTCTGGGACCTCTTCACCTTGGTGAGAAGCCACTACTCCTAGTCTCTAATCCTAAGGACTCCGTCCTTGATCAAAACCTCGCTACCGCGCTCATCTAGCTGGCCAATGTTGATGATGCTAGAACGCAGCTGCGGGATGTAATATACATCCGTTAGCGCACGGTACTCCCCATTTTGGCACCTGAAGATGATGGTACCGCGCCCTCGGATTTCCACCCTTGAGCCATCACCAAACTTCACCGTACCGGTAACATCGTCGTCGAGCTCAGAGAAAGCTTTCTTGGAGCCCATCATGTGGTTGCTGGTGCCAGAGTCCAGATACCACCGCTGCTCCTGGTTGTCACCCACACATCCTAGGAGGACTTGGGCGTGCGGTTCATCAAGGTTGATAGCCTTCAAGGCCTTTCCAGGTCCTTCCGCCACCGTCACCTCTCTCTTCTCCTCAGCCTCGACGTCATGCAGTGCATAGAACATCGCCATTAGGATAGTGGCCTCATCCTCATCATCAGCTTGCGCTAGATGAGCCTCCGCCTTCTTTTCCTGCTTGCGATTTGGGCACTCCCATGCCCAATGGCCTCTTCTCGTAGCCGCCGGTAGGCGTTGGGGTCGACCTGCTTCTTCCTCTTCGAAAGAAGCATTGCCACGGCGCTTGCCATTGCCACGGCGACTAGAGAAGGCTACCCCGAAGTTTGTCCGAGCAGCCCACTCCTTCTCTGTTAGCAGCAGCTTGCCGCTGTCCTTTGTTGCTGTTGCTTGTTCTAGGCGCTCATCCACCGCCCATAGATGGCCTGTCACATCCTCAATGGTGAGGGTGGACAAGTCCAGCATCGTCTCTATGGAGAGAGCGATCTGGATGTACTTGCTGGCACGGAGTGGAGGTACTTGGAGATTGCCTCCTCTTCATTGATGGTGATGCCGTGGCTCTTTAGCTTGCTGATGAGCATCTGCAGGCGGAGGGGAAGTCTTCCACTGATTCACCATCCTTGAACTTGAGGTTGGCGTACTCCTGCTTTAGAAGCTAGGCCGTCGCCTTCTTTGTGCGGTCGGAACCGACGCGTATCGCCGCAATAGCCTCCCATGCCTCCTTAGCAGAGCTTTTCGCTCTCAATGGCTCCCTGTACTCTCTGGTATAGTAGCGAGGATAGCTTTCATCAACGCTGACATATCATCTTCCTCATTGTTGGTGCCTTTGTCAACAGCATTCTAGAGTCGTCGGGCTCTGAGCTTGACCTTCATGGTCACCGACCACTCTCCATAGTTGGTGCGAGTCAGCGTCGGTCAACTGGTGCCGCTGACCTCCCGCACCATGTGAACAACGACCTCCTGTCGTGGCTGGACAGCCACAGTAGTGCCACTGCTGTCGCCCATTTCTAAACCGTTCGTCATCCCCAGCGGTTAGTCTGGCGACGGCGCTTGTACAACTTGATACCACTTGTTGGCCCACAGGATCACTGGCTCAGGTGAGTCGACCACCACCCCGTCTGCCAAACCTCGCTAGTGTTGCCGAGCACACACTAGCCGTGCCGACCACGAACAAGCATTGTCCCGACCACACGCTTATGGCTAGAGATAGAACTAAGGGAGAACAGCATACACACAACATAGACACCA
>NW_027097367.1:25659-40000 GCF_019320115.1 Miscanthus floridulus
GATTGGTCATATGAACCATGAAACTAAAGTTACCAACATCTATGTTGTCGCTGCTCCTGTCATGTCAGCAGCCACACAGCCAGTCTTGTGATCACATTTTCCGCTAACGCACAATCCAAATAATCAAACCCTTCGACCAGAACATGAATCACATCCTTGTACATGTGTCAGATAATAGGTTTGGCCATAGGTGCCACAATGGCTGAGATATTGAGGTCGTAGTATCTGCTACTCCTGCTGTCCAGAAATCAGCCATATGCAACCTGTTTTGCGTTCGTGTTCCCGGATGAACCATTGCTCTACAAATCACGACCTTAGACCAAAACCTCTGTACCATAGTGCCTAGCGATTCTCCAAATGGGATCCCCAATTGGTGCAGCGAAACCCTGTTTTGCAATGGTCTAAGTGCTCGCTGTCCGCAGATGTGTATGTCCTGAAAACACTGATGAGCAATCACGTTCCCCATCAAACCTTTCATCATATCGATAATTCCTTTTGTCAAATTGTGCGTTTAGTAGTTGCACACAATCCCACCAAGTTTGAATCCCAGAAGTTCAGCGTGGCCCAGCCTTTGGATGGTCACAGCCACCGCTACCTGCTGCATGGGTGTGTTCAGCCGATGCATAGATTGTTGTAACTGCGTCCCTCATTGATCTAGCATCCGCCTCAGCGCATCGATTGTTCATAATATGTTCCCAAGTGTCCTCTTCACAAATCCCAAAGATCATCTTCGTATCCTAAAGGAGTTTGCAAAACATGAGCTAAATGTTCAACTTCACTTTTCGTCTTGTATCAATATATGGTTGCCTCGCTATTGGCAAATTCCAACTATGCCATCCACCACGATTGTCCTTGCGTCTTCATGTTCTTTGACCAGACAAATATTCTTGATAGTATCTCACCATACCATCTCACTCTTGCATAGTTATTGCCATGTATATGTTCCCTCTCATCAAGCCTTCATAGTCATCTCGTGAGATCTAGCCATTAAATCTTCGTATGCTTACTTCATTCTTCATAACGCCATATCCATCTTGTATACAATCCTCTGATCATTTACCATTCATCTATAAATCCTTATGCTCTCTACATCTTTGGAGTTAGCCCACATACATCATGTCTATTCCATTCCTATCATTTATCATACCTTCCATCTTCTAACTTTGAACTTCCATGCCTTTTTAAACCATAGCTTTGTTTAGATGTTTTTGCACTCTACAATCATAGTTGCAAGCCTTCTACATGTTTAAAAACCTTTATATGTTGTTTTATAATGATTGATGTATTGTTCCTAGGTTAGCCTACGATGCTTGTGATGGTTCTTCTATCGTTAGATGAAGCTATGCATGGATGACAGAAAAGTTGGAAAGTTAGATGGCAAGCTTTTGGAAGGCAAGTGTAACATGAGTTCCTTTTACCTAATAATCTTATAATCACTTTCATATGCATGTGTCTAATATGATGAACCACTAAGGACTTTACCTAGTACTTTTGTACCCTCTTCCTTGTTACCTTGGGTTATGCATGTGGGTAGTTTTGCTTAGCGTGCAATTACCAAACCATATGATGTTAATATTGACTAATGGATTGCGGAATAATGATAAAATGATGCTTTTTAGCAACATGGATAGAAGGGGGCTCGAGTATTGGGCCTTTTTGGGTGCTCTAGTCTGCCCTCCATAAGGACTAAATCTTAAAGCGGTAACCCAGGACTTATAGTACAACCACGAGAATCACATGGCTCTGATCTTAATCAAGTAACCAGTACGTCTCTAGCTTGTTAGTGGCTACCAAAAGGCGTAAGAGGGGGGTGCCTCATGGTGTACAGTTGTTTTCCTGCCTTGGTGTGTATAGTGCCACGACCACATGTGCCTCTCGGAGGAGGACATCTATGCACACTTGCCGCTGAAACCTCACGGCCACAAACTAGTTAGGGTGTCTAGTGAAAGGTGACGAAGTGATCCTAGCCGACTTACCTTGGAAGTGAGTCAAGAGGTTGGCTGCCTCGGGCAAAGGGCAATCATGACTCGTGGTAAAAGTGTACAACCTCTGTAGAGTGTAAAACTAGTATATCAGCCGTGCTCACGGACATGAGTGGCCTGGATCCTTTTCGAGATAGATGGTTCCATGGATGGTTTCGGTGATGATTAATCTTGATGACAATTATTATACTTCTCACCTTGGGAGCTTAAGCATAACCTTGCAACATAGGTTTAATAAATAAAATATGACCAACTAAAAATGCTTACCGCAATTCAGCCGTGTCTAGTCTTTTGAGCCTTGCATCCCCTCATGTTATACTTGTTGAGTATGGTGCGCTCACACTTGCTTTACAATCAATAAAAATCCTAGATGGGTACCAGATGGTGATTCAAAGGAGGAGTTCCCTAAGATGTTCCAAAAGTACTAGGCGAGTGCTCCCCTAGTCGACCGTCCCTATGGAGTATGGAGACCCAAAGAGAAGATATAAAATAATTTCTGCTATGCTTTGTAATAGATGTAAGTCTTGTTCTAAATCTGTTTCTATATATAATGAAGCATTGTTCTTGATATTCTCCATATTTGTCACTATATAAGTGTCGTGTGGGCATCCTGGGCACACATATAGTTAGCGCTTGGTATTCTTCGGAAAACCAGGCGCGACAAAGGTGGAGGTGTTCCCTGATGGCGGTCACATGTACCTCCACCGAGGATGGAAGCACTTTGCCCGTGCCCTCGACCTCCAAGATGGGTTCTCTCTTGTATTGCGGTATGACGGCCGGTCACAGATTAACATCAAGGTCTTTGACCTTACCACCTGCCACAAGCAGTACCCACATGACTTCAAGGCCGGCGGTAGTCAGTTCTCCCTACCCATCACGAAGCCAAGGAATTTTGCAGTGATCCTGAAGAAGTACCACCTCAAAGTGAAGTATCTGGTGAGCACTCACATGAGATGCAGAACGTACTGACGATGTCGCAAGTTACCATTGTCCTCTTTGTCATCAGTATTTTTTTTTGTGTGAGGCGAAGAATGTGCTAGTGGACTTCGAGTGAGCACACGACTACAAGCAGCGGCGCATGGTCGAGCTGTAGATGGTTGGGCAGTCCTGGTTCGTGGGCTTGGAGAGGACCTGCACGAACAAAGTCTTGCAAGTGTCATTCAAGTATAGGTGGGGCGCCTTTTGCGCTGACAACAACGTCATCGTCAGCAACACCTGCTTCTTTAGCGTGATTTGCGAGGCCACCTACATCAATGACGACGACGAGGAATGGGAGGAGGAGCTAGAGGACAATGAAGCTAAGCTCAAGGTGGAGGTGCACAAGACAAACTGCGGATGGAGGCGGTGGACTCGGTGCAAGAGTTGACATGATCTATATTTTGTTGTTTCATCAATACTATTATCTGGTTGTCAAGATTTCTAAGTACCGGACTGTCTTAGGCCCTATTTGGATGAATTGTGACTAGTTCGCCATGGCTAAAAATTAGCCAATTAGTTGTTTTATTAGTCCATACCTGTTTGTGTCGTGAACTAATTGTTGGGTTCTATGGACTAGTTGGATGGCCCCTGATAGTTGCCATCACTGTATTTCATTGTTCATCGACTCGCAGTGATCTGGATCATCTATATTTCCTAGGGTCGGACTGTCTTAGGCTCTAGAAAATTTCAACATCTATACACCCACGTCCTCCGATTAGAAGGGGCGAACACCGTTAGGATACTACAGATCAGAAAGAGAACCAGAAAGAGAACTGCATGCAAAAGCAACCAACAGGGGCTAGACAGAGTTTAACCCACCTAATACAAAGTTCAACAAAAGTTAATGTAGACATAGCGATTGTGTGGGTTAAACTCTATTGAGCGTGGTGTAGATCAGGTCCTTTGGTCATTTGGTAGCCGTTTTCTAGCCCTTTTTGGTTGGTTTTGCCTGCTGGTTTCTTTCTCATTCTCTTTCTGATCTATAGTATGGTAAATATGCATAATGGAATTCATCCAATCAAGTCTCCCATCTATCTAATGCCTAACGAAGGAGCCACATAGCTATTTGAAGTTTACTGCACACTTAAGAAAGTCTGAGCATTGTAAATCTGACCAGGCTAGACACGTCTCATGTTATGCAAGGAAACCTGTTTTGTACTAGTACTTTCATTGAATTCCTAAGGCTGTGTATGGATATGCATGTATTCATCTCAATCCACTATATTTGAGGACAAATTTCAAATGCTAGAATACACTACATTCAAAAAGAGTGAATTACTAGTTTTTTATTCCAATTTCCCATTTGAAAAAATGGATTTCTTGGCAAAGCCTACAGTCCTCACTGTAATACAGAGCCCTTCTTTCCCATCCATCTTCATAGCCACAGACACTACCTATGCACAGAAGATCACCGTGCACTTGTGCCAGTGGCAGCGGTGACAACTTGCCCCACGTCGTTCGGAGGACCACCTCGGTGGCCAGGAGGCGGCACAGCACAAACCCCTTGTTGCTTAGCCACCTACTTGTTGGTCTACCACTGTCGCCACCCATGATACTTCCTCACCCTTGACCCATCTTATGTACTGCCTCATAGTGTTGTCATCGTCGGCATCACCATTGTACCTATAGAGACCAGATAGGCCACCAGATTGTGCCTGCCATCAGCGGCGCGGGCGAGATCATCGAGGCATGGCTGGTGGCTGTGCTTTTCCATGAATACGGTTTGTATGCCAGTGAGGAAGCAAACCTCTGGGTTGTCTACTTGGGTCAGGCTAGAAAGGAGGGCTTCGTAGTCAATAGGGTCATCCCATGTCCTCCTATGTCTGAACCGATCCAGTGCCAGACGCCGACCAATGGCGGGGTCACCGCAGATGCGGCGTATAGACAAGCAGGTCACCCGTAAGCTACGGAGGTCATCCATGGGATGCTCCAAGGTCACAGCGAGGTGGCCTATGATCATAATTTGTACCTCGATAGGGAGCATCGTCAGTGACATGATTGCCATGTGGATCGAGCTACAGCATGTGGATGACGGTGAGTCGGAGGGCTGGAGATGTGGAGTGGCGTGACATACATTGATTGAGGAGGAGGCAGGGGAGGCCACCGAGCAGGGGCAACAGTAGGAGTCAAACAATGGGAGTGAGGCTAGGCTTTGTACACACAAAGATGCCTAGGCTAGAACAGGCTTCTAATACGAGCGCACCATGTTCATCATTACTAGTATCCGAGTAATGAATATTTTAGTTGGGTCGGACCTTCTGTCATCTGGTGAACTATACAGTGTAGTCCTATCCAAGCAATCGCAAGCTTGTAGCAGCTGAGGGGCAGCAACTAGCTAGAGATGGCTACATTACATGGTTTCATAGGTTCTGATCATCTACACTCCCTCGGTTGTGTTTGAAGCTACCGCTTTAGGATTCATGCTTGCAGCCACAGATGGTGCAGCTCCTATTTGTAGCACAGCCGATTAGGCAAAAGTTTTACTCATAGCTATACAAGAGTTACATGTCTAGCTTGTTCAAATTTATGCTGCTCGAACTATCAGGTGAGCATATGGTTTACAAGAAACATGTAAACGTCATTTTGTCTAATATACTAGAGGGACGTGGTCAGGGAAAAGTTGTGATCAATAGTTGTAGAGTACACATCCCTAGTATGGTAACTAGTTGCCATCTGTAAGCATGATTTTTGTTAGAATAAATGTCAATCGAGATGAGGGAAGGGGGACGCTCCTTTCATATAGACCTTGCATGGCTGACGATAGTGAAGCGAATGCGGCAGGAAAGCTGGACACAAGAAGTGAATCGAGAAAAAGAGCTTCTGACCACCATGACACACTTGACACTTGAATGCCTGGTGTGGTTCTGATAGGTCTTTTCTATACTTATTTCACTACAATCCAAGCAGTCACAGCAGTCGAGGGGCAGACTAATTGCTATGACACTTTATACTATCCTACGAGATCAAATACACATCGGGCAGATTTTCTTGCATTCGCAGTAAAAGTCAACGGCTATGGCTCATCCGTTCCGCATTAATGTAGGTGAGACTTATTCAGATGAACTCCTCGCTGCATGGTTCTTTCAAGTTCAACAAATTTTATCAAAGAAAATTTTGACATCTATACACCCACATCCTCCGACCAGAAAGGGCGAACACCGTTAGTATATTTATAGATCAGAAAGAGAATCTGAAAGAAATCTGTAGGCAAAAGCAACCAACAGGGGCTAGAAACAAGTTACCAAATAACCAAAGGAATTGAGTTACACCACGCTTAATAAAGTTTAACAGACCTAATATGATGTTCAACAAAAGTTAACACAGACATGCATGCAGATAATTAAGACTTCACATATGGTCGTCCCACAAACAAAACCTAGTCATGACTTGTACTACTGATATGTCCCATAGATCAATGGTCGAGGTGGTCATGCAAGATCTCATCCACATTAACCTTCGCTAAGATGGCGTTGGCGGCCGACTCGACACACTTGAATAGATCATCAATATAATCTTCATCTTTTGGTGCCGGTGGAAAAGCATGTTGTACCACTCGGACTTTCACCACTACACCAAACTCAAGCTAGGCAGCGACCAGTGCCATGGCAGCCCCTTGACGGATGACTTCAGACGCCATGGCCAGAATGTTGGCTGACAGGGCTCGAAGGCGCTCCTCTAGTGCAGTTATCGGATCATCCAATGTCTACACCGAGAAGGCGACATCACAGGTGGTAGTAGCATCAATAAGTAGGTTCTAGACCTCTACCTCAGTGGCCGCCTTCTCATCTCGTGCCTGGGTGGCTTCTTGTTGGGTGATGCCAAGTGCAGCATGCACAGCCTTCAACTTATCACGTAGCTTGTCGGTGTCTAGACTGGCCCCTGAGTACAAGTCTGTGACCTTGAGGTAAGCCTCCTTTAACTTAAAGTATTCTTCATGGTCTGACGATGCATCACTAGAAGATTGTTCGGGGTTAGACAGGACTTCATGGTCTGATAATACATCACCAGAAGACTGTCTAGGGTTAGACAGGATCTACAAAGGTGTGCGGCGATGGGACATCTCTCTGCACAATGCAAGCCAAGTTCAAGCCCATAGGATAAGGTGGAGAGTGATCTGATTGAGAAGGAAAACGACTCACCGGACTGTCCGAAGCAGGATGGGATGGAATAATCGCTGGTGCTGCCCCCATCGAGGGATGGTTGTTGGGGCCACTTTCTGAGCACAACCATGGATGAAGAACCTGGCTCCAGGGCCAACGATCCTCGGGACGCCGTCACGCCCACGTCCACCTATTGAGAAAGTAGGCAATTTCCAAATACTAGTTAAATTAAGCAGCATGAACACAAATACTAGCGTGAGTATTGCTTGTGGACTCTAGTTAATTTAATGAAGAGAAACAACATGAATAGCGGTGCACGAAAAAATCACCTCATTAGGAGGAACTGGCGGCGGGTGTGAGACCACACCGACGAGTGGTCCATCTATCGGTGGAGGATGGCCGGCATTGAAGGCCACTAGGGACTCCCCCCACCACGATCCATTGTGTACTCTCCCATAACCTTCATCACCCATTGGTCTAGGTCATCCTTGCGGATGGTGACCCTTTTCGATTGTAGGGCCCGTTGGGCCTCAAAACTCCCACTGGGGGTGGTGCCTCATCTTCAAGGGGAGGACCCAACGACCGATGAAGTTATGGATCACCCTCATTCCCATCAGGCCCTAGTCCTTTAGGTCTTTGTTCACATTAAACAAGTTGGGCACATGGTGCATGTAGGCCTCCAGGGTGGTAGTTCCTCCCATGACTCCAGGAGGTCACCATGCAGTTAGTCAGGAGAATAAGGCGACAGTGGTGGGCTCTCATGGGGGACGTAGAGCCACGACTTTTGCCACCCCAAGTCCATGGAAGGGTAGCGGTCAAGGCTCAGGTACTTGTCCTCCAATCTAGTATGAAGTTGGATCAAGGCACCCCTATCCGAGGAAGATGGACCCCTGGGCGTGGAGTGAACCACCCAAAATAAAGACTGCCACAGCTCATAGTGGGTAGAGACTCCCTAAAAGCCCTCGCATAACATGATGAAGATGGAGAGGTGGAGGATCCCCTCTGGGGTCAAGTCATGGAGGTGGAGCCCGTAGTAGTACAGCAACCCCTAGAGTAAGGGGTGCACCGGCACCCCGAACCCAAGACTGGAAATGGGCGAAAAAGACAACCTCATTCTCCTTCGGCCTCAGCTCCACTTCAGTTCTCGGTAGGACTCTCCACCTGATCATGTTGGCAGCCTCCGGGATCACCGTGTTTGGTCGCAGCTCGTCGAACGCCTTGCGATCAACGGATGACTTCGTCCGCTACGTGGTCATGGTCCTCGCAGGAGGAGTCGCTGACGCAAAGGGCGCAGTAGAGTGGATGGCAAAAGCTTTGGGATGGAAAGAGGAGATCTGGGGAGGGAAGGTAGATGATCACAGAAGGCAGCAGACAAACTTCCCTCTCGTGCCCTTGTGTCTTCTATAGTTTGGGGTTGTGGAACCACCCCACGCCCCATGACCACTGACATGTTTGCATGGGCGGGCAGTTTGGCTTCGCCCTATCACATCAATGAGATGGGCTGTGAGCCGATGTCCCTGCTAGAACTGCCTGCTGACACCACCCACGCGCGTGCTCCTGCATGGGAATCCAGGAGCCTACAAGGCAAAAATAGACGCCTCACGCCATTCATCAATACTATTTAGGTAGTCACGATTTCAAATTGCCCGACCTTCTATGATAAACCTTATCACTCCACTAGTGTTCGGCTAGTGAAAATTTTAAAGGATCGTTCTGTCTATAGGGTGTAGAAACATTTGAATAGCTATGCATCATTCTTTGACGGTTGCGATCAGCCCAAATCTAAATTCAACTACTCCCTCCATCCCAAATCGATGAGTCAGATTGTCAAATTTTACAAAATAAAAAAACTCAATGTAATAAGAATTAACCGAAGTATATGAAGTATGAAAGAAATAAAAGAAGATAAATATAGTTGGACGAACATAAAAACTTCATTCCATTATAGAGAAAAGTACATTATGTAGTTTTTCTCTAATCTCTAATGTCTAAAATAACTCATCTTACCAAGGGGACTCATGTCAGACGGTTGACAAATTTCATTCAGTCGATGAACATGAGTGAAGATGATAGAGTCTCCTCCCATAAACACGGTAACACTACCAAGTCTTTTCATTTACTCAAAATTCCAAACATGGACAAAAATCTCACCACTATCATAGTCTTCGACAACTGTAACAAAGAAATCTTTACCAAACATATAATGAACTACACCTTCAACAACGATCCATTGGGGCTGTTGATGAACATGATGTCCCCAAGCAACAAGCACCCCTTGTACGATACCCGGCAACACTCCTAGTTGCCAAAGCGCAAAGCTTGCTGATGGAGTAAACATGGGTGTTGTGGGACGACGACATCACTCTATATACATACAGAACAAAAAACACAAGGAAAAATCATTAGAAAAAACCACATATGGAACACTACACCTTGAACAAGCAAGAACCAGCACAAAGCAACATAATATTGCCTAGGCCATATCTTAGCCTCGATTGAGATCCTGACTAGAATAAAATGACAAAGAAACTAAAACTCACCTCAATAAGGATGATCACTGTTGTTCTATGGGCAATAGCTGCTAATGAAGTTGTAACACCGCCTCCTTTCCTTGGCTAGCAACTTGCAAGTGATAAGTAAAAGAGACCAGGAAGGATATTTATACTCGCCGTAGACACTAACAAACATTAGAAGATGTGAGTCAACATAGCGTTACTAATTACTAATAAAATAGATTCAGAATACGTGTATTCAAAGTAGTAGTCGAGGGGTTGGCGCATTTTCCTGCTCTGATTACGAGAAAATCCAGCACGTTAAATACACAGAGCCGCAGACTTTCTCGTTATCAGAGCAGGAAAACACGTCAACTCCTCTTTTAGTTTTATGATTATTTATATTATTATGAAAAAACCAAAAAGGAAACAACTAACTCATTGGATATATAAATAGGTGCACAGGAGAAAAATGAAAAGATGGATATTAGGTAAGTAACATTTTGTCGTAATCATTTCCTATTAAAACATGAAATAAATTTCGGCCTCTGCTGAGCAGCGCGCCGAGCAGTCCCGCCAACACGCCCCAAAAATTTGATTTTGCACCACGCCGAGCAGTCCTGCCAACATGCACCAAAAATTAGATGTCTCTCTTTTGCCCTCCGCACAAAAAATAGGTTTACCATGCCATCAATTTCAGACAAGGGCATTTGTGGTAATGTGATGGCCACAAAAAGGCACAAAGAGTCATCATCTCCACCTCCATCTCCATTCTCCACCCGCACTGTCTCTCCTCCAGCTCCAAATCCTAGTCCCATGACCTCCCTCTCTACTCTCCAGCCGCCCCCCTCTGCCACCATGCTCCAAACCCTAGGCGCCATCGGCACAGTAGCTCGACTCCCTCTTGACTCTCTAGCCGCACCCTCTCTCATATATTTATGAACCCTAGCCTCGACGACGGTACAAGCTAGATCTAGATCCCTTACCTCGGCACCTGCCATGATAGACCAGATCTGAACCCTAGCTAGAGCCAGATCTGTTAACCCTGCGTCAATGTCGGCTGCACCGGCTCCACGACCACGATGACAACATTGAATCTGAACACAGACATGGAGGAAGAGGTACCCAAATTCCTTTTATGATGTGTGATCTACTGTACAGGCTGAACCAAGGATATGTAGATAGCGATGGGGTTACATATTTCCTATAGTTGAGTGTAGCTAACATGTGCTTTATTAGATTAATGACTTCCGTATAAACTGTAGTTACATACTAGTTAGGCGCTTATTTGCATACTCTTGCTCTGTTATGTTGACATTCCGTAGAAGCTTTAGTTAATAAATGCCTTTGTAATCTAGAAAGATGGAAGAACTTGGAATACATGTGGGCCCAAAACCTGTGTCTCAAAAGGCAAAAAAGTAAAGCACAAAGGGTAGACACGGTGAAGATTTAGAATTTATCCCTAAACCAAGGGAGGTAGTTGATGGATTTGATACAGATGAAATAGATTTAGATTTAGAAGATGAGCCAGTATCCCTAGCAATTGAGGTGCTTGTTCTATCTTGTATTTAATTCAAAGGGGGGTACGTAGCAATGCAATGCTTTTTTGTTTGGATAGCAATGCAATTTGTACATGCTTGCTGCTTAAGTTTGTATCTCCAATTTTAGTGTCTGGAGCAAAGGAGCCATAGAGGAGGCTCTACTAGTAGGACAAAAGGTAGCACTGCCATGAGTCTTGGGAGAAGGCACTCCAAGCGAGTGAATTCAATATGACTAGGAGAGTTTGCTCATGGAGTTCATACTTGGAGGGCTGCCGCTAGCAAAAGGGTGGAGGTATCAGCAGTAGGTGAACATAATTCTCCATCACCATAGACACCTGTACCCAGGGATCAATTGAAACTTCATGAATTGACTAGAGACATTTGTTGGGATGGCTCCCAACCTAGCTCTATGAGAGAGTGCCCACAGCCAAATGATGATAGTCATGCCGAAGAGGAGCCCTCTGAGCTACCTAGCCCTGTGAGAGTCTGCTCATGGCCAGATGATGATAGCCATGGCAAAGAGGAGCCTTCTGAGCTACCTTGCCTTGTGAGAGACTGCCCACAACTAGATGATGGTAGCCATGCCGAAGAGGAGCCCTTTGAGCAAACTCCCATCTCCACCCACCCGCAGAACAATGAAAGTTGCCTAGGTTGATATTACCTTATAGATGTCTATCAATCAATTCGCACTAGCTATTTGATATCCATGTTACTTTTCTAACAATCTGAATGTATGAAAACTTTATAGTACCATTGCTGAGAAGTGTGAGGAAGCCGAGGCCTCGAACTCATGGAATTTTTCTTGACAAAATGAGCAAATAAATGGGAGGATTGAGGATGCCCATCTCTGTTGCCAAGGGGAACAGAAGGCCACATGATCCAGTGCAAGCTGCCAAGTTTGCCTCAGAGGAAGGTGTAATAGTTAGGCATCAAATACCAATTTTGACACATTAGAAACATTACAAGAAGCCCTCCAGTGTCATCCATTATAGGAATTTTGTGGAGAGGCTAACTGTATGTATGGGTATCCTCTCTTGACATTCAACTCTGCTTTGAGCAACTTTAACAGATTTACTTTTCATTCACACTACTGCGTGTAGTCAAGGCTAGACATTGACAAGGCTCATCCACCAACACAAGAAGCTTGTTGGAATGTATTACAGTATGGGGTACGACAGGCACACTACATGTTGAAGCAAACCTACTTCAATGGTGTTCTTGCTAATCAGATTCGTATGACCCCTCCTATCCCCGTGCATGAGCGATGCATAGTGGTGTGAACTTGTTGAGACTTGGTCTATTGATAAGAACAAGGTGTGTGTGAACCCATCGATTTCCTATCTAGTCTTGATATGATCTAATTTGCTACAATCTAACACAATTGAAGCTATAGGAAACATCTGAGATGAACAAGCAAAATCATGCAAAAGTGAAGTACCACCAGTCTACAAGATCTCGCTCCTAAGTTGTCCAGCTGCAAACATTTGTAAGTGATGGTTGTGTTTTATTATTACTATTGCCTTTGTATATATATGAACAGAAACTCATGTGCAATATCAATAGAAGGAGAACAAGAGGAAGGCCGCAGAACATGATCAAGGATTTGATGAACAACCTGAAGATCCAGGACCTGAACAACATGGTTGACCTGATGAAGATGTTAATGTTGTGGAAGTCTTCAAGGACTTCCATACCAGTATGAAAAAGGGACTGAGTGATACTGCAAGAGCAGCAGTTGTAAGTACCTTTATTTGCTTTCCTTGAAATCTACTGAACCCATTGCCATAAAAGAAGGAAACGCAGTAGGAGCCTAATGTGGCAACATCATTTAATTTTATAGTTGCAATTTTACACCATTCAATATGGTACCTATACATTATGCTTATGTAATCTCTATCGACAGTAGGCTGCAAAAGACCTATGCATTGTGGTTATGTAATCTCTATCAGCAGTCGTTTGAGGAAGTCCTATGCATTACTTGTTATGAATTAATCTCTTGGGTTTTCAGTTGAAGTGCTCTTCCACTATCTATAACCTAATGTTTTACTAATTGAATTTCATAGAAAGCTATGGAAGCTATGCAAGCAGAACCTGTTGTTGATGGGCAGCAACCAATGACTAATGCTGATGTTGTTTTCAAGGTTCTCTGTCTCTACCAGGGCAAGCGCCCCTTCTAGGCAAGCAGCAAAAACCTTTTTTTAAGAATGCTAGTATCCTGAGAAGCTCCACCAGAGCAGAGACATTGGCGGATATGACACTTCAGGAGAAGCTTGCTGGTGAATAGGAAAATACATCTGAGCTCATCAAACTAGTGGATGAACTGAAGGTCAGGACAAAAAAGGCTGAAAGGGAGCTTGAGGAATTCAAGCAATAGCAACAGGAGGAGTACAATATGCTCAGTGAGCTAGTCTTGTGCTTATGCTCTCTAAGTAATTAACTCTTTGTCTTCAACTCCTACGGCTTGATGCGGTGAACATTTGTGGTCTGTTGTGTGGACGCATGTGATGGTTTGATGTTGTGATACTCTATCAGTGGTTCACTGCTGACATGTGAAACGTTAATTGTGGTTATTTGATGGCCAGGCTAAATTGTTATGTAGTCAATCTGTGCAGTAGTGACGATCTCGAATTACTTTTGTGATGAATTAATTGTACTCCATGCGGTAGAACCAGAACAGGCCACGTGATTAAATAAAAATGCGACACGTGGAGTAACTAGTGCATGACACGTGAAATAACCAGAGCATGACACGTGGGCTTTTAAAAAATCCGACACGTGGAAGGATGTCGTCAAGCCATGTGGCTGAATAAAAATACGAAACATCGACGGACAGTATTGTGACGCGTGGTCGAATAAGAAACAACCACGCGGACCAATAAAAATACGCCACATGGTCCAATGAAGAATTGACACGTGATCCAACCGCAACATGAAACATGTGCCCATAGAAAACTGGCATGTGAAACAACATGAATACGACACGTGGTCCAGTAAGAACCTGAAACATGCAAGAACCAGAGATGGCCATGTTGTGTAATAAGAAGGTGACATGTACCTGAACCATCTCCAATGCAACCGGCTATAGCATGTACACATGGAAAGCATCTCCAACAGAAGCACCCACCAGCGTGGCAGCCCCCCTGCCACGCATGCCAAAACAGTTCTATGATGTTCTATTTTCATCATAGATCAAGCCACTTCTACGATATTTTGCGAAAATTGTCATAGAATTTCAAGTGTGACGCGAC
>NW_027097368.1:0-40000 GCF_019320115.1 Miscanthus floridulus
AGCTTGGTATGAGCGCCTTCAGGACTTCCTCATTGAAAAGGGCTTCATCTTTGGGAAGGTCGACACCACACTACTCACCAAAAGCTTGATGGGCACATCTTCATTTGTCAAGTGTATGTTGATGATATCATCTTTGGATCATCAAATGAAGATTCTTGCAAAGAGTTTGGTGAATTGATGTCAAAGGAGTTCGAGATGTCAATGATTGGAGAGCTTACATTCTTTCTTGGTTTTCAAGTCAAGCAAATAAGAGAAGAGATTTTTATCTCTCAACAGAAATATACAAATGATCTTCTCAAGAGATTCAAGATGGATGAATGTAAGCCAATCAAGACATCAATGCCAACTAATGGACATCTCGACCTAGATGAGGGAGGTAACACGGTTTATCAAACTCTCTACCGCTCTATGATTGGTAGCTTGTTATATTTAACCGCATCTAGGCCTGACATCATGTTTAGTGTGTATATGTGTGCTAGATTTCGAGCTAATCCTAAGGAAACTCACTTGATTGCCATAAAAAGAATCCTTAGGTATCTTAAACACACATCAAGCATTGGCCTTTGGTGTCCCAAAGGAGCTAGATTTGAATTAATTGGCTATTCTGATTCGGATTATGCCGGTTGCAAAGTTGATAGAAAAAGCACATCCGGAGGGTGCCATTTGCTTGGTAGATCTCTTGTGTCTTGGTCCTCCAAGAAACAAAATAATATGGCTTTGTCCACCGCCGAAGCGGAATACATTGCCGTGGGTGCTTGTTGTGCACAAATACTTTATGTGAAACAAACTTTGCTAGACTATGGTGTAGTTCTAGAAAAAGTACCTCTTTTGTGCGACAATAAAAGTACGGTAAAACTTGCAAATAATTCGGTTCAACACTCTCGCACTAAGCACATAGATATCCGCCATCACTTTCTTAGAGATCATGTTGCAAAGAATGATATTTCACTAGAAGGTGTAAGGACCAAAGATCAATTAGTGGATATCTTCACTAAACCTCTAGATGAGGCAACATTTTATAGATTCCGGAATGAGCTCAATGTTCTTGATTTTAGTAACTTCACTAAAAAATGAGCTTGTGTTGTCCCTTACATTGCATTGTAATATACAACATATTTAATTTTTGGTAATACATATAGGGCTTGTCTAACATGGTTAAGATAACCGCCGTAAAGCGTGTGAAGAAGCTTAACCTTGGATCAAACTTGACAAGCAACTAGATTTAATTTCAAGTATTGTATTGCATATGCATGAATGTTGCTTTGTCGTTTATCTTCAATTGCCCTCTTATTGCCTATTTTCTTAAAAAAAATTATAGCCTAAGGCAAAATATTTTGAAAAATTTTGAGGGTTTGAGAGAGGTCACTCACATCAGTCCCAATTGGAGTTTATTTGGATCTTATTGGAGTTGGGACTTGATTGGGAACAGGCAGCACGAAGGACTTTGAAGATTTGCTGGAAAAAGGGTGACCGGACGCTACACCGGACTCTGATGTCCAGCGTACGGTCAGTTCACAGGAAGTGAACTACTGCTAAGAAGGAGTGACCGGACGTTGAAACAGTGTCTTCCCAGCGTCTGGGCATATGGCGATCCAACGTTCGGTCGATCAAAGACGATGAAGGCAGCTTGCACCAGACTCTGGCTACGTCCGGTCAGTGTTCACCGGATGCGTCCGGTCGCGATTCCAGGGGTTCGGGACCTCTCTGGAATCGACTAGACGCTAGGTGGCAGCGTCCGGTCGCTGCCACCGGAGCGTCCAGTCAGTAGAAAACATGCGGGATTCCAACTCTTTTCTTTGTTTCCTTTTCTACTCCGTGGGGGCCACTATAAATCACAGCGCGTATGTTTGACCTATCCCTATTCCGCACCCTAGCGCCGCCGAGCTTGCCTCCACCACCGCACAGCCGTGCCTCACCGCCTATTGGAACACAGCACCTGCATCGCTCCTCCCCTGCCCGCAGCCGCACCGCCGTGCCTTCTACGCCGCCGCTGCCCGCGCCATGCGCTGCCACCGCCGTGCCCTGCCCCACCGCTACTGCCCGTACCCTACGCCGCCGCCAGTGCTGCACCCTACCCGCGCCGTCGTGCCCTAGCGCCCCCATTGCAACCTCGCTGGAGACCACAATCTCCATCCAGTGCCACCGTCCAGTGCCTCAGAGTTGTCGCCGTAACCCTAATCTCCTATTGCCGACCCGGTGGTTCCCTGATCCATTCCTCTTCTCGTCGTTTCGCTAGTTCGTCAGATAGCAAGCCCTCAGTTCTAATTTCGTACCTAATTACTTGCTTTCTTAGGGTTTCGCATCTTGAGATATATTGTAATTATTTGTATATCCTATCTATTCTATCGTGTAGTGAGTCAGTGTCGTTGAGGTCCTATTTGCAGTTGTCAGTCAACTCGGGCCAAGCTTGCGAGTATGGATTGAGGCCAAGCCTCAGAAGTGACAGTTGGTAGTTGATTCTTGTCAGTGGCAGTTGTTCTTTTTAGATCCATCAGATGGGTCATGTCAAGAATGTTGGAGGAGGTCCCAGTGATGAGGATCCGAGACCCCCGCCTCGCTTGCCTAAAGATCCAAAAGGCAAGGCGACGAAAAAGCTTGCAACAAAGAAGCGGAAGTATACAGATGCAAATACAGCTAGAGCAGTCGTAGTTGTAGCAGCAGCAGAGCGTGTAGAGGCAGGAGGTGCTAGGAGTGGAGTATAGATCGCAGATCAGCTCTCTCCATCTACGAGGGCTACACTAGAGCAGGTTGAGCGCCGTCATGGTGGTCCAGCTAGGATTGTCATGGTTGCGGGATGGTTAGTTGTCTTGGATGAGAGTCAGCCTTAGGGGGAGTCACAGCAGGAGCCATAGCCAGCAGAGCAGACTCAGGAGGGAGAGCAGGCCGAGGAGACAGAGCAGGCACCTCAGCCATAACTTCGCCGCTCTGGTCGTACCCTTGCTCTAGTCACTCCGAGGTCAGAGACCCAGCGAAGGGGTTCACGTCCACCGCCTAGACCATAGGGTCCGCCTCTAGTGACCCACTTGGATTTGAGGGCCACCATGGCTAAGCAGGTTCAGCAGCTCAGATTTGTGGACTTTGAGCAGTGGTTTCCACCGAGGTGGGATGAATGTGCTTCATAGGGTTTCTACACACCTTTGTAGGAAGATTTTTATAATCCATATCTTAACAGTGGGGCAGTATTCAAATCTCAAAGGGTGTGCAACATTGAGACCATTGTAGTAGCAGCTAGAGAGCATATTCGCCCTTACCTAGCTTACCTACTAGGGCTAACAGATTTACTTGGACGGACAGGCTTATATGTTTTATCTTAGGTCCGTCAGTTCTATGCTTCTCTTTGGATTGACCCGTAGCATAGATTTATACACTTTGCATTCAGTGGTAGAGATTATAGGCTGATGAGCACTAGGGTCAGAGAGATACTCAGGCTTTAGGAGCAGCCTGTCTGGCTACATGAGGTTTGCTATGGACAGACAATGCCCCCTAGACGCCCTCATGGCGATATGGTGCCCCCTACAGATCTAGTCCACCACTGCTTCATAGAGCCATTCGGCAAGGGGTCTAGCAGGACACCCAGTGATCTCACTCCCACTGCTAGAGTGCTTGATGCCATTATGAGGAGAACACTGCTTCTGAGGATGGGGTATCGCGAGGGCTTGACTCGCATACAGTTATGGTTACTGAACTCTCTGATGCAGCAGACAGTGTTTAACATTTGGGATCTCCTTCTATCAGAGATGGAGGATACTATTGTAGAGGGGTTCATGGGTCACAGGCAGCTGCCGTATGCTTACTGGATTACATTCTTGATCCATATGGCAGTTACTGTAAGGCCACCAGAGATGCTGGCAGAGTACAGTGGTGCTACTACAGAGTTCCTTGCATACAACATGACTCAGATGATCCGACATAGTACAGTGAGGACACCCAGCCAGCCGAGCCGACATCTAGAGGTGCCAGAGACTACAGCTCTGTAGGATGAGACTATCAAGGGCATAGTAGCTATAGAGGAGCAGCTTGATGCTCAGCAGGAGGGGATGGTTGAGAGCGACCCCAGTGACAGCTCAGATGAGGACTACCGGGATATTCCTCAGATGCCTCCACGTCAACATGACCATGAGGCCGGTAGCTCTAGTTTAGCTCCACCTGCACCACAGACAGACCCCACTCTACTTGCCATACTTGAGCGGATGAGGCAGGATCAGGCTCGCTAGGCTCAGGAGACCACCGCCACTTTTGCATAGTTTCAGACTCGGCAGGATGAGTTTCAGCGGCAGTAGTAGGCCACCACTTCTATGACTCTAGCTTTACAGCCTAGTGGGCTTCAGAGTTAGGGACAGCCACCAGCATAGTTTGCTTCACCTACAAAGCAGGTGTCCTAGTGGTTTGCCTCACCAGTGTTAGCCCCGCAGTTCACACCTCTTCAGACAGGCTTCACACCGGCTCAGACTTCCTCGCTACTAGTGCCAGATACCTCAGTCTCTAGGAGTCTTGGAGCGACTTTCAGTGAGTTGACAGGGCAGCCTACTCCGCCATATTTGCATGTCCCAGGTCCTTCTATAGTTGCACCTATTACCAGAACTACAGAGACGCTCCCTTCCTCAGTGGCATCATCAGAGCCGACTACCCCAGTCATACCTGCATAGTCTATAACAGCTCCAGTTGTTGATCCGACCTAGACCGCTTTAGCGTCGCTTCCAGCTATAGAGGGTCAGACTGCTCAGAGCTCTGGTTCAGATGATGATGGCACTCAATTTTAGCTTGCTCCTCGTACCACAGCGCCCGACTCGTCCGGTGTAGCCCCGCCGACCGACCCTTAGGTTTTGGTATTTGACACCAAAGGGGGAGAGGGATCGAGTATGTTAGTCTTAGGGGGAGCTTAGTTTATCTATTAGATTATCTATTACATTTGGAGTTTTATGTGTGATACACTATTATGCATTCGTGTGTTTACTTTTATGCATCAAACTATATTTATGTGATAGTGATATCTACGTGATCATGATATATGACATGTGTGCTCTCTACTTTGAATTATTTATATGTCATATCACTTATGCTATGCTCATTTGCTTTGCTTCCGCGTTTTACTCTGATGCAAATGAGCTTTATTACTTGTACTCATGCTTATTTTATATCTTTTGAGTACATCATGTTGGCTTGGGTCATATAAGCTTGCCTAACTCTTTTGTTCTTATTGTCAAAAGCTTATATGAACCAAGCATGTTAAAAACCTCAACTCTTTCACATACTCGAGGTGGTATTGTCATCAATCACCAAAAAGGGGGAGATTGAAAGCATCTAGGCCCCTAGTTGAGTTTCGGTGATTAATGACAATACGTGATTACTATGACTAATGTGTATTTTACAGAGGCAATTAAGTTAGGTTATGGTAATGGAGATCGATTGGGCTATCATGGTGGTCATGCCCCTACGATGGAAATCGTTTCGGTTTTCAAAGGATGGACGACAAGGTTAAGGATGGACTAGTTCTAAGTGTCGTTTGGTGTTGAAGAGACACTTAGAGTAGTTTAGGACTTTGATTTTCCTTTGGCCGTACTATTAAGGGGGGTATGGACGGGTAGCTTGACCTAGGTGAGTATAGTGGGTTAGGTGTGGTGCACACTTGCTAAACCTAGCACTAGGTAGCTCCTAAAAAGCCCTTAGATCCATTGGAGCAAACTTCATTCACGTACGATCGAAAATTGGAGGTGAATGGAGGGTCAAATACTGACCGGACGCTGGCTTCGGTGTGACTGGACGCTGGTGCAGAGTCTGATCAGTTCATTTGATCAAGGTGAAGTCATCTAGAAGTGACCGGATGCTGAGAGGTGAAGTGACCGAACGCTAAGGGCCAGCGTCCGGTCGACTCTAGTAAGGTTCCAGAGAGGGAAAATCATGACCGGACGCGTTTGGTCAGTGATGGTCAGACGCTGTCCAGCGTTCGGTCACCATTTGATCACTGGAATTCGGGGTGAACTGATCGACGCGTTCGGTCAACATGACCGGAGAGTCCGGTCACCCCGCAGAGGCACATAACGGTTCATTTTTCAGCTCATGTTATAACTACTTCCTCCATTCGTGTGTGGGGGTACTTTTGCTCAATCCAACAGCTGAGAAACATCTTTGTGAGTGCCAAGAAGAGCAAGGTCCTAGTGAGGTGATTGAGATTTGAGAATCCCAAAGAGAGCCCTCATTAGTGAGATCAAGAGTAGCAAAGTGTGCATCCACCCTTCTCATTAGGCTTGTCATAGTCAAGTGAGAGTTTGTGCTTGTTACTCTTGGTGATCGCCATCACCTAGACGGCTTGGTGGTGATTTGGAGCTTGGTGATCATCCGACGAAGCTTGTGGATGATCCAACTCAAGTTGTGAGCGGTTGTGGGTGATTCACCGCGACGGAGTGTCGAAGAATCAACCCGTAGAGAGCACTTGATCCTTGCGCGGATCAAGGGGGAGCTACACCCTTGTGCGGGTGCTCCAACAAGGACTAGTGGAGAGTGGCGACTCTCCGATACCTCGGCAAAACATCGCCGCGTTCCTCCTTCTCTCTTTACTTTGAGCATTTACTTTGAGCAATTCAATACTTATCTTTACATCCATAGACTTGCCATGCTAGAGTAGGATTGGAACTTAGGTTGCAAGACTTTTTGTGCGGTAGAACATTAGAAACACTTTCTAGGCACAAGGGGTTAATTGGACTAACCATAGGATTTAATTATTGAAAGAAATTTAGAATTAGCCCAATTCACCCCCCCCCCCCCTCTTGGGCATCTTTATCCTTTCAAGTAGCATTTCTTCAGCGGCGGTGGGAGCCTCTTCATCATCAATCTCAATTTTGGTCTCTACCACCTTCCAAACCTTTCTATTGATTGACTTGATATAAGTTGTCATCTTAGCCTTCCAATAGGGATAGTTAGAGCCATTAAATTGGGGTGGTTTCTTGGTGTTGTTGATTTGAGCCATTTTTACACCGAATGTTGTTAAGCTTCAAATCACGGTGACATCGGCTCTAATACCACTTGAAAGGTCCTAATGGCTAGAGGGGGGTGAATAGCCTATTAAAAAATTCTACAACAACACTTAACAAACCGGTTAGACAATTATGAGGCAAAGCAAGTGTTGTACTAGCCTACTAAAAATGCAAGCCACCTACCACAATTCTAGTTTATATGGTTTCTATCCACACAATAGCTATGTCACAACACTAAGGTAGAGTGCCCTCAAATGCTAACTAAAGAGCCACACTAAGCAAACTAACAAGCTCTCACAACTAGCTACATTAAAAAGCTTGACAACTAGTTTGCGGTATTGTAAAGAGAGAGAGCAAAATATTTATACCGCCGTGTTAAGGAGTGAACCAATCGATCACAAGGATGAATACCAATGAAGACCAATCACCTCAGAATCAAATGCTGACACAATGATTTTTTACCGAGGTTCACTTGCTTGCCGGCAAGCTAGTCCTCGTTGTGGCGATTCACTCACTTAGAGGTTCACGCGCTAATTGGCATCAACGCCAAACCCTCAATAGGGTGCCGCACAACCAACACAAGGTGAGGATCACACAAGCCACGAGCAATTCACTAGAGTACCTTTTGTCTCTCCGTCGGGGAAAGGTCAAGAACCCCTCACAATCACCACGATCAGAGCCGGAGACAATCATCAACCTCTGCTCGACGATCCTCGTTGCTCCAAGTCATCTAGGTGGTGGCAACCACCAAGAGTAACAAGCGAATCCCGCAGCAAAACACGAACACCAAGTGCCTCTAGATGCACACTCAAGCAATGCACTTGGATTCACTCCCAATCTCACAAAGATGATGAATCAATGATGGAGATGAGTGGGAGAGCTTTGGCTATGCTCACAAGGTTGCTATGTCAATGCAAATGGCCAAGATAGTGAGCTAGAGCCGGCCATGGGGCTTAAATAGAAGCCCCCATGAAATAGAGCCGTTGTACCCCTTCACTGGGCACTGCTCGGGGTGACCGGACGCTCCGGTCAAATCGATCGGACGCACTCTGCCAGCGTCCGATCAACGGATGGCTGCCACATCATCCCTCTCTTCAAATACTGAACGTCCGATCCCAACGGTCAAGTGATGACCGGACGTAGGACCCCAGCATCCGGTCACTTCTAGTAAGGTTCCAGCTGCGACCGGATGCGTCAGTTTGGTCACGACCGGACGTAGGACCCCAGCGTCCGGTCACTTCCAGTAAGCCTCCACTCATGACCAAACACGTCCGGTCAAGCCCGACTGGACTCACCCAGCGTCCGGTCACACACTGTCTCTTCTATGTGTTGCCACGTCAGCAGGACCGAACGCACCCCGCCAGCGTCCGGTCATAAAGTGACCCAGCGTCTGGTCGAAGACTGACACCAGCTTCTTCACTACTTCCACTGACCAGACGCACCGGTCTAGTTAAAGCCAGCGTCCGGTGCATTCTGTGAAATCCTATCTTTTCCGTATAGGGCGTCGGTGAAGTTTCTTACCCTTGCTCAAGTGTGCCAACCACCAAGTGTATCACCTTGTGCATATGTATGTTAGCATATTTTCACAAACATTTTCAAGGGTGTTAGCACTCGACTAGATCCTAAATGCATATGCAATGAGTTAGAGCATCTAGTGGTACTTTGATAACCGTATTTCGATACGAGTTTCACCCCTCTTAATAGTACGGCTATCGATCCTAAATATGATCACACTCTCTAAGTGTCTCGATCACTAAAATAAAATGGCTCCTACCACTTATACCTTTACCTTGAGCCTTTTGTTTTTCTCTTTCTTCTTTTCAAGTCCAAGCACTTGATCATCACCATGGCATCACCATCGTCATGTCATGATCTTCATTTGCTTCACCACTTGGAATGTGCTACCTATCTCATAATCACTTTGATAGACTAGGTTAGCACTTAGGGTTTCATCAATTCACCAAAACCAAACTAGAGCTTTCAATCTTCCCTTTTTTTGTAATTGATGACAACCCTTACACAAAGATATGCATTGAAATTTAATTGAATCCATGTTGCTTGCCCAAGCATATTTACTATGTGTAAAAGGATATGGACAAGTTTCATGAACCCCAAATGGTAGTAATTGTTGCCCCTATATATGTGCTAAGAGTTTGGATTGTAGCTTGCACATATGCTTAGATAGGAAATATAGAAGATAATGTCTACCAAATGATGCTAAGGTATAAAAGATAGACCTTTGAAGCGTGATACCAATCGGAGTGCACCAATATACCATCCTTAGCACCATTAGTAACTAGACATACACAAAAACTAGAATACCCCGTGAGATCAACATTACAAGTAAGGGTCTAGTTTTCATAATGTGAGCATGAGTCTAGCTACTTAACCTATGTATGCTAGTTTTTCATTTCATCATTTAAATCTACAACTAGCATACACCACACAAACATGGATATTGAAATTTAAAAACTTGTGCCATGTAAGCAAACATATGAAATGCACATTCAAATCCCCCTACTTGTGTGCTCAAAATTTTAATTGATCCCCTTCCTTTGACATATCTCTCCCCCTATGTCAAATTCTCCCCCTATCACTTATGTCTTTATTTCTTTCCCCCTTTGTTGTCTTTTAATCATCTTAGTACACTAATATCAATATCTTTATTTTTCTCCCCATGTACTAATATCACTAATATCTTTGTTTTTCTTCCCATTTGTCATCAATGACCACAAACGTTCAAAATGTAGATAGGTTTAGATTATCAATGCCAATCAATGGGGTGAGGATCATTTTCTCAAATTTGGTCCAATCTAGAATACTTGCCAAAGATATTTAACTCGGTTTGATCCAAGGACAAGCTTCTTCACACCTATAAATAAGGGTTATCTTGTACCATGTTGAGTTAAACACTTAGAGCTCATTTTCTAGATCAAACACTAGGTTTACAAGCCCACAAAGATGTCATATGCTACCACTAGATCAAATCAAGCATAGAAGCAATAGTAGTACCATACAATCATCAAATTCATTTGATTTCATTAATGAACCCAGTAAATGTGAAAAATATCTAGATGCATTAAACATGTCCTTAGCAAGGATGTATGCCATGCCAATCAACTTTTACCTTTGATTGCTCGAAGGAGAGGCTTGTCATATAAGTGGGGGTGCATCAACACATATTTGAGAAATCCAATATGTTCAACTCATTTCTTAGCTTGCTAAACCTTTTCTCATCCAATGACTTGGTGAATATATCGGTAAGTTGATCTTCGGTGCCTACACTCTCAATGCAAATGTCCCCTTTTTGTTGGTGATCTCTTATGAAATGGTGGCGGACATCAGTGTGCTTTGTTCTTGCATATTGAACCGGATTATTGGTTAGCTTGATTGCACTCTCATTGTCACATAGCAATAGCACTTTCTTGAACTTGATTCCAAAGTCATTCAAGGTGGCCTTCATCCAAAGTATTTGTGCACAACAACTACCGGTGGATATGTATTCGGCTTCAGCGATTGATAATGCAACACTATTTTGTTTCTTTGATGACCATGAAATAAGTAATCTTCCCAACAATTGACATGTGCCCGAGGCCGCGGCAGGTCGCTTCGGTGGATGAGGTAGGGCACGACTGCGGTGATGACGCAGAGGTCGGGTGGGTGCTGGAGCAGGAAGCTTGGATGGGAGGGGGTCTAAGGCAGCCTAGATTTCGCGCCGTCTAGCACAGTCACGAGTGGACGCCGTGACAGGGAGGGAGAAGGGCGGACGGCTCGGTGAACACCGCATTGGGCGAAGTAGGGAAGTTAGTGTTGTAGAGATGGATAGTAGGGGAGGAGGCCGGTCCGCTATGGAGGCCCAGGAAGACAGCGTCCGGTCGTCCTACAGGAATCATTACCGTACCCAGATTGGCCTAAATTTAACAAGTTCCATAAGTCTTGGTTCTCTAAAGTTATTTTATAGGATATGTTAAAAATACACACGAAAAAGTAATGTATTGAACACTTACGAATTGCTGCAAAAAGGACTTAAATATTTCAAATAGTTATAATTGCAAAACAACCTCAAATGCTGAAATGGAATATGTCATTGTAACGAGTTCATTGAGATAATCAAAATAGATATACTATTTATTTAATTTAGAACTTACTAACAAATATGCCCGTACGTTACAACGGGAATAAACATGCTGCATAAGCTATTTATGTTTTTCCTTTTTATCAAATTTGGACCCATAACTTATTTTGTGATGATCCGAAATATAAGCAAATATTGGCAATAATATGACAATTTAAATTAAGCTTATTTAAGCTGGGTAGATCATTTTCGAAAATAATAAAAGACTAATAAACAATTTTGTATTACAAAACCTTATGGATGCCGCATCACCGGCCCCTCGACCTTGAGCTACGGCGCACCAAAAAATGTAAGGGCAGCCTCTACAGCATCGTGATGCAACGATCGACGAGCTCATCCAGCCGGTTCTCGACGCCAGAGAAGCAGCAACGACGGTTGGCCACGGCGTACGGCGGCGGTGGTATTTCATTAAGGAATGAACGGCTGCTTTTGTGCACCTGGAGCAGCATGTTCCGTATCCATACTTTGGAAGACGCCGTGTTCTTGCGGCCAACATTCAGCAGATCTGGTGTTCGCGCTCAAGCGGCAGCGGCTCCGTTCGCTCAGACGGAGGCGTGGACTCGAGCTTCGTCTGCGGTCAGTGGATCGTGGATGGTGCCTTTGCGTGCGCGGGAAAGGAGCACACGCACAGGCACAGGATATGGTAGCAAGCCGCGTATGGCGAGCGGACGCTGCTCGCCTTCTTTGCCTGATAGCAGATGACTATTTTTGAGCGGCGAGCGGGATACGCATCGACACCAGCATGGCAGATCTCCGACCATGAGCAGCCGCGCTCATAGCCCCCATGCGCATCATCAACTTGAGCGCCTCCTTCTGCCGATGCCTCGGAGCACAACCCTCCGTCTGCTATTGGACTTGGGCCTCAGTCAGTATGAGCTCGGCCGATCCTCATGGTGGCGCTAGCCTTTGCGCTGAGTGGAGCTCCTCGTGGTGGCGTGAGTCCCTTACGCAGGTCGAGCCTCGAGAGCACGAGCACAGCAGAGCAGATACCGGTGCGGGGGGTCGAGAGGGTGGCGGATCCTCAGCCCGCGACGCATCAGGCTGTGAAGCATGACGTGCAGACCCAAGGCGACGGCCTCATTGGAACGTGCCTGGCCTCCTCAAGCTCTGTGGCGCACTGCCTTTGGCTTGGCCCCGCTGATCCGATAGTAAGGCGGCAGCGCTGCACACGATCGAGACTTACTCGTGGCAGGCATGCGGGCAGGAGTGCAAGACCACAGCAGAGAGGCAGACACAGGCGGGCGGACTGAGCTCGTGGTCCGCGCTAGATGCCGTGAAAACAGTCCAGATTCCTAAAACGTGGCCACTTGCGAACGACCTCGGCCAAAGATCTATCTTGATTTTCGAGCAAACGATTTGTTTTGTTCTATCTCCTCCCCTGATTTAGGCCCTGTTTGATTTCTGTAGTTCCTCCTAAATTTCTGTAACATCGAATGCTTAGACACATACATGGAGTATTAAATATAGACTAATTACAAAACTAATTGCACAACTTACGACTAATTTGCGAGACGAATCTTTTAAACCTAATTAGTCCATGATTTGACAACGTGGTGCTACAGTAAACATGTACTAATGACAGATTAATCATGCTTAAAAAATCGTCTCGCAAATTAGCCTCCATCTATGTAATTGATTTTATAATTAATCTATATTTAATACTCCTTATTAGTATTTAAACATTCGATGTGACATGAATTTTAGGAGCGACTAAAGAACCAAACACCCTTTAGTTTATGAACTGCGTTCTTTTCGTATATTGGAGAACATATGGATCACGTTTCTTTGTGTAGATTTATTTGAGGGACAGGAGAAAATCTATTTGATTTCGGATTGGGCATAGGTTTGGAGTCCTCAATATAATTCCATACAAAGCCTGATATGGAGGTTCTCTTTATCTAGTCTCAGCTTATTTCAGCTTATTTTAGCTTATTCTTTCTCACAAAACATTATTGAATCAGTTAAAATCAGCCGTCCACGTCTTCAAAACTGGATCAGCCGAACACCCCCGGACCCCTCACGTAGGATCTGTTAGTATATTTGAGTCCGATATAATACTACTTTATGTAACATCTGTAGGATGGATGGGACTTTAGTGTCTAGACCATGTACGTATCTTTGTATTTTTTATCCATATATATAGATGGACGGAACACCTGGTTTGGATACACGAGATATGTAGGACGAATCCAATAAGTATTGGAGTCAGACTCGTCTGTATGGATCATCGCTAGACGTGATATAATGAAACTCCTTGAGCGCGGGTCATACAAGTCTGGACAGAGGAAGAAATCTCCATTGTCTGATAGTTAGAAAGAGACGGACCAAACAAAATAGAAGGACAAAAAAATAGATTGAAATTTTGTCTCTTTATTATTATATATAGGTATAGATATGAAGAACTTGTGAAATTTCGAAATTAAAAATGTCAGGAAAAGTCAACAACACCAGCATACAGTAGCAGGCAAACGTTGGGCCGGCCAGCCAACCAGGACACGTCCAAGCATACGAATCGTGTCAAATTGTACGAAGCATGTGTTAAAAAAAACTCCTCTCTGCCGCCATGGCAGTGTGTCAGATACCGTCTTCAAGTGGTGGAAGCAGGAGCACAGCAAGCGGCTGAAAATGGCGATGGCCCAAAAAACGGAGGCCCAGAAGGCAAAGCAAGCCCAACGTCAAATATCTGGGGCCGAACTTGTGTTAGATTTAATATGGGCTTGGCCCATATTTTATTTAATTGAATCAAATAAATCATCCTCAATGTTTCTCAAAAAAATCCTCTTAAAAAAAATCATAGGTAATGGTATGTTGCAACGTAGTTTTCGTCATGTATAAGATTTTGACTATATGTTACTTAAATATGTGGACTACATGGCTTCTACTGAGAAGTAGAGGGGCTAAGACTCTAAGAGCCTGCCACATGCCCACATGCACACGTGTGCTGCCACCGAGCCGAGCTGTGGTGTGAAGACGTGCAAGGGCTCGGGCTGCGCCGCTCCACGACATAATGTGATCCAGGCGAGGCTTAGTTTTGCCACTTGGGATGTTTGATGGAGGATTGACACTGTGTCAATTTCACCGAGTAACGGAAGAGTACTCCCACTCGGATTCATTCCTAACCTTCCAGCTTGCACTCATCTTGACTGTACGAGACCAATCCAAACTATACCAGATCCATCCGAAAAAATCAACCAGAGCTGAAAGACTCCAATCATGTGCACCAAAGAAATTGCACCTAGAAAATAGTCTTCATTGAAATCAAGGGCTACAAATCACCCCTAAGAGGCTTCAACCCAATCATGTGGCCACGGTTGTCTGTATCAAATCAGGCTTCAACACGCGGCAACCGTGTCCACCGCAAAACCACCCACGACCTCCTATATCACCGGAAAAAACAAAAAAAAAGAAACGCGCCAAGGACGATGCAGATGCCGCCAACCAGGCCGCTATCGCCGGCCGAGGAACCTTGCTGGCTGCTCACGGCCACTGCCGGCCGGCCACATCGCCAGCAAACGCAGGAGGCCTGGACGCGACATCGCCGAGGATGATGCCGACGGGCTGCACCTAGGGCCTGGACGCGGCATCCTTCCGACCATCACGTGCGCGACAGACAGGGGCGCTGGCGGCGACCACGACCGGCCGAGGAACCCTGCTACCCGCCCACGTCTACTGCCGGCCGCCTACGACGCGACGGTTGTTGCTCTGGTAGAAAATTTTGTTTCTGTTTTCTCGGTGTCCCGCCATCTTGCCAATTTTGATTCTTCTTCCTTGTTTGATCGAAGGGCAGATTGGACCTCGAGATTTTTGTTATGGACAAACCAACGACAAGCCAGTGTTATTCTGCGACTTCGATTTGATTATTATGCAGCCTGCTGTTGGCATACTCGGTGTCTGATCAAGCGTAATGGGAGAAGCTCTAAATGATTAATAGAATTTCTTCTTCTCAAGTTCGGACGGTGGAATGATCCTTATATATTGAAGGTGCCATTTATTGTTTTGTGTTTACCTGAAAATAGTTCATCTAGATGTTGTCCTTGTTTATATTATTTGTAGCTGATCCACAATTTGGAAGCTGGATGCGTGAGGGAAATCAAACCTGTTTTTGAGCGGGAAGAAATAAGCAACTCTTCCTTTCGGTTGGAACGGATGAAAGTAACATTCTAAAATTACAACCTTCCATTAGTAGTATTGCAAGAAGTTGATTGCTTTTCTGGATTTTTGTTCTAAACTACTACTATATTGGGCTCTTTTAGTGGCGGAACATGTTAAGTGATACATCAAATGCTAAATCAGTATCTGATGTTGATGATTTTGGTCCATCATTTATTCAGAAAGTTTCGGACTATGGTTGCTTGACTATGGTTTAGGGTCCGGACGGACCGGCTCTGCGTGGTGGCTGACGCTGCGTCTCCGCCGGATCTACCTTCCAAAGGCTTGGATCCACCCCACGGTCACATGATGCGCAAGGCGTCGTCGCCTCCCAGCCTGGCTTGCTGCTGCGCGCAGCCGTGGGTGTGGCCAAACCTGCCGCGGGTGTGGCTAGACCCGCTCTGCATGGTGATCAGCTAGATTTGTTGTTACTGGTAACAATATTAATATTGTAGTTGCAGGTATGGCTTTAATCCATTCATATAACTATTGCAGGTGCGCTCATTCGGTGGTCATAGTTGGGTTGCAGTTCCAAAATTTTACACTCAATGAGTGCTGAATCAAATCATTTTTGTGTGGTATCTTAACTTCATGGAATACATGTCATTTTTTTGCAAGGATGGAATATATGTCTGTACAAATCTAATGAGCCATTTAAAAGTTGTGATTACACCTTATATAGTCTGAATGGCCTACTTTTGTCCTTCTATTTCTACCGTAGCGTTAGCACGGGCATTCTACGATTAATTGTTATTTTATGGCATGAAGTGTAATAATTTGGACAGGATGGGAATGCACTGAGGACCAAATTCTTGGTACATATATTGAAGTACAAGGACAACGAATTTAAAGACAACATCCCTGAAGATATACAAGAACTTATTAGGCGTGTGAGGATTTAGATGACTTCAAAAAATATAATAGCTATGATGTTATTTATTTGAAATGTTGCTCTTTAAGCACAGTTGCAATGGGCTCAACAATATGATAACTCATCATGAATCTCTTTTGCCGTGAACCTTAATTTATCTCACTATTTACTTCATTTTTAAGAAAGTCTTTTTGTTTTTTACCGTAGCATTAGAATGGGCAAGGAAAAATATCGTCGTTTGGTTACGTCCCTAAAATGTCACTGTAGCGTTAGCACGGGCACTATACTAGTTCACATAAGGACTCCATCCTTGGCAGGCTCCCGCACACGAGAGACAGAATACTACACCCCCTTCTCTCTATTGAGTTCTTTTTTGTGAAGCTTCTCTCTATTGAGTTGCTCCCGAGTGTCCCCTTTCCGATCATCTACGCATATGGAGGATTGGAAGAGCAAGCCTCCGGAACCACACCTGCATCTGTGGCACCTGCTCAGGTGTGCCGAGCGATCATGTTTTTGGGAGCGTCTAACGTGACTGCTTGCTATCGATATACTTCGTCTTCTTCTCGGTGACTAGTAGCAACCTTCTTCCTAGTGGACATTTGCAGAACTGCACTGCGAACACCTTCCTGCGCATTGACTGTGGTCTACGCCTTCGAACGTACTATGTCAGCTCTAGTCCTTTCGTAGGGTATATCTCTGATCTTCATGTTTTTTGTTCAGGAAGATATTTGTGTTGCTTATGATTAGTATGTTCGTCATGATTGCCACTATAGTGATTAATTGTAGTTTGTACGTACTCATATATATTGTTTTGAATTGCTATTGTTTTTCTAGATTAAGTTCAATATGAAGATACCTAAATTTCTAACACCTTGGAGTCCAAGTGACGTTAGCCCAACCCAAACTCTAAAGGGAGAGACGTGAAGAGTGAAAGAAACATAGGAAAAATCATGGAGAATAGAGGCAAGTTGGTCAGCTGCATCTAAAATGTGGCTAGAGGAGCTTCATGCCCTAATCTTGTAATCCGAAGAGAGATATTGTTACTAAAACCTACAATTCTTACCGTGATATTATGGAGAGAGTTCTAGAGCGAATTCCATGCTAGAATCAAGACAAACTAGTATCAGAGCGATGAGATCTTTGGGATTTATATTGTTTAGCGAGTTCAATCTCATTGGCAAGGTGGGCCTCCGGACTACCTCCTTCGACCTCAGTACTAGATTAGAGAGCAGAAGAGGTTCGTGGGGATGGAAGATTGTGGACGGTAGTTAACAACTATTATAAACCGTCAATTGAACATGTATAAGGGCATAAATATAATCACCAATGAAGGTTTAGAGGTTTAAACTAATGAATTCCATGAGCTTTGGTGATTCCATGACTGCAGGAGGATTTATCTAGAAAACAGCTCCTAGAATTACTGTCATATACTCCAAATGAGCAAACCGACGACAACAAGTGATTCTACTCATGACCCCTACGAAAGTTGACTCAAGATGGAGCCCAAGCCTCGCCACAAGGAGGAGCTCACCTGGCATCATAGTGGGTCGGCCGGCCCACTAGGGAGGCCGCCCGGCCCATGGGGGTGGCCCATCACCCTCCGCCACCACGTACTCCTTCCTACGATCTACACCATTGATTTTAAAGTGGTTTTAGGTTGGTTCATCCAACGGTGGTCAGGAGAGATACGTGGATCGATGACGTGGTAATTCCTTGCCCCCAAATCCTCCTAGAGTCCTTGCCCCTTACTCCACCTCGATTCCTTGGTACTCTATCTCTAGCCTATATATAGCAGCCCCTACCCCCTTCCCTTATCGGATCTTGAAACCCTAATTCATATTCTCCTTATGAGGATTAGAGCTAGCTATTAAGAGAAGATTAGTCATCCATAGGATCTAGTATTTAGAAATAGAGAGATGAAGAGTGAGGGAAGAGTTTGGAGGAGGTGCCGGCCTGTCGGTGCTCTCTCTATGGCTTATACCTTGGTGGAAGTCAACCTTGCGTCTGAGATTTCTCTGGTAACCAACTTCTAATTTAAGTAAGCATCTTATTTATATTGTTCTTCAGCTTCACGACTCCTTTGAGTTCTTTATTCTTGCACTAGAGGGAGTAAAGTATTAATTGTAAGTGTAAGCGTGGTGCTTAGACTTAGGTTAATCGTGGATGCACCCTGCATTCTGGATCGATGGCAGCTCATGAGGGTGACTCTTATAGCCTTGTTGAATCCTTTGTAGTCCACCTCTCGTCTGTAGGCGCACATAGGACATGGTTGTGAAGGAAAGCATCCTCTACTGGTGTCTTTCTCTGGTAATGTCCCCAGTTGAACAATAGAAGACATAGCTTATCGAGATTAGAACTAGAAGACCTTAGCGATCTCCTCTACACTCCTGACTTTCTTAAGTCTTGTTGCTACTCTGGGTTAAGTTAGAATGTAGTTAACCTCACATGTTTTCCTGTGGATACGATACTTGGAATACCTCCGGGTGAAAGCTACAACGATATCCGTGCGCTTATGAATTTATCTGTGTGTGTTAAAATATACCAACAAAGATCAAATTAGGAACCTCACGGAGTTCCTGAAGGGGGTGCAATCGTGGATAGACCATTGGCACAACTCACTCAAGACGATGCTAGTAGCAAATACAACATTATTGTAGGATCTATCAAATTAGAAGCCTCAAGTCCACTCCAAGGTGGAAGATCTCTAGTCAAGCATTTAGGATCTTCGTGTCAAGCTCGAGCACCTTTTGGAGCGTCAAACAGAGGAGAATTTTGCTTCCAAGGTGTTTGATACAAAGCACATCGGTCTCTCAGAGTCGGCTGTCGCTCACTTGATAGGAACCCACTCTAAGATGACTCCAGAGCCAATTGGCCATGGCGACGATCATCTTTATCGGGGTTTAGGAAATGGGGTGGTTACCACCATCATTCCTACCCTAGTCATAGGTGCAAGAAATGCTACTACCATCTCATGTGTGAATGCCTAGAGGGGAGGGGTGAATAGGCATTTCCTGAAATTCACACACTTTTACAGCAGATTAAATCACGAGTATCAAAATTCTGGTCCCATGTGGAATTGGTGGACTTGTCCAAAATTCCAGTGAGGACTGAATTTTTGAATCTCAGAGAGTAGTGAACTAACTAATTATGAATTGAAATGCTGAAATACTAAATCAAGTTCACCACACAACTAGAGTAGGAGTACTAAGTAAATCCACGCCTTTTGCTTGCTCCCCCACCTACACACAATATATATCTTGCCACCACAACAAATAATGCAATCACAAATCACAAACACATGGAGACACAAGGATTTATCATGAGGTTCGGCCACTCCACAAAGTTGTGCCTATGTACCCATTGTTGAGGCGACCACAAAGGTCCTTAGAGTCTCTTTCAACTCCCCTCTTTCCCAAGCGACCACAAAGATCAAGCCGGGATCTCGACTAGAATCAAAGGGTAATACAAACTTCATGGGCGCCCTCAGAAGTGTAGGGTCAAGATGGCGGACTAGAGGGAGGGTGAATAGTCCTTTCTAAAATTTAATCGCGTCGGCTCATGATCATCCACTAGTAAGCTTCATCTCAAATTCTTACAAGCCATCAAATATACAACAACAACAACAACAAAGCCTTTAAGTCCCAAACAAGTTGGGGTAGGCTAGAGTTGAAACCCAACAGAAGCAATCAAGGTTCAGGCACGTGAATAGCTGTCTTCCAAGCACTCCTATCTAAGGCTAAGTCTTTGGGTATATTCCATCCTTTCAAGTCTCCTTTTATTGCCTCTACCCAAGTCAACTTCGGTCTTCCTCTGCCTCTCTTCACGTTACTATCCTGACTTAGGATTCCACTACGCACCGGTGCATCTGGAGGTCTCCATTGCACATGTCCAAACCATCTCAACCGGTGTTGGACAAGCTTTTCTTCAATTGGCGCTACCCCTAATCTCTCACGTATATCATCGTTCCGAACTCGATCCCTTCTTGTATGACCGCAAATCCAACGCAACATACGCATTTCCGCGACACTTAGCTGTTGAACATGTCGTCTTTTCGTAGGCCAACATTCTACACCATACAACATAGCAGGTCTAATCACTGTCCTATAAAACTTGCCTTTTAGCTTCTGTGGTACCCTTTTGTCACATAGGACACCAGACGCTTGCCGCCACTTCATCCACCCTGCTTTGATTCTATGGCTAACATCTTCATCAATATCCCCGTCCCTCTGTAGCATTGATCCTAAATATCGAAAGGTATCCTTCCTAGGCACTACTTGACCTTCCAAACTAACATCTTCCTCCTCCAGAGTAGTAGTGCCGAAGTCACATCTCATATACTCAGTTTTAGTTCTACTGAGTCTAAAACCTTTGGACTCCAAAGTCTCCCGCCATAACTCCAGTTTCTGATTCACTCCTGTTCGGCTTTCATCAACTAGCACTACATCGTCTGCGAAAAGCATACACCAAGGGATGTCCCCTTGTATGTCCCTTATGACCTCATCCATCACTAAAGCAAACAAATAAGGGCTCAAAGCTGACCCTTGATGTAGTCCTATCCTAATCGGGAAGTCATCCGTGTCTCCATCACTTGTTCGAACTCTAGTCACAACATTGTTGTACATGTCCTTAATGAGCCTGATATACTTCGTTGGCACTTTATGTTTGTCCAAAGCCCACCACATAACATTCCTTGGTATTTTATCATAAGCCTTCTCCAAGTTAATAAAAACCATGTGTAGGTCCTTCTTCTTCTCCCTATACCGCTCCATAACTTGTCTTACTAAGAAAATGGCTTCCATGGTTGACCTTCCGGGCATGAAACCAAATTGGTTCATAGAGACCCGCGTTATTGCTCTCAAGCGATGCTCGATAACTCTCTCCCATAGCTTCATAGTATGGCTCATCAACTTAATTCCCCGGTAATTCGTACAACTTTGAATATCCCCTTTATTCTTGTAGATTGGTACCAATATACTTCTCCTCCACTCATCAGGCATCTTGTTCGATCGAAAAATATGGTTGAACAGCTTGGTTAGCCATACTATAGCTATGTCCCCGAGGCATCTCCACACCTCGATTGGGATACCATCCGGTCCCATCGCCTTACCTCCTTTCATCCTTTTCAACGCCTCTCTAACCTCAGACTCTTGGATTCTCCGCACAAAGCGCCTATTGGTGTCATCAAAAGAGTCATCCAACTGAAAGGTTGTGTCCATATTCTCACCATTGAACAATTTGTCAAAATACTCTTGCCATCGATGTCGGATCTCATCCTCCTTCACCAAGAGATGCTCCCTTTCATCCTTAATGCACTTAACTTGGTTGAAGTCCCGTGTCTTTCTCTCACGAACCCTAGCCATCCTATAAATGTCCTTCTCTCCTTCCTTCATACTCAAATGTTGGTAAAGATCCTCATACGCTCTACCCTTTGCCACACTTATAGCTCGCTTTGCAGTCTTCTTTGTCACCTTGTACTTCTCTATGTTGTCCACACTCCTATCATGGTACAAGCGTCTATAGCATTCTTTCTTCTCCTTAATAGCCCTTTGGACTTCCTCGTTCCACCACCAAATATCTTTAGCCTCGCGTCCCCTTCCTTTGGTTACTCCACACACCTCTAAGGCTACCTTCCGAATTTTGGTTGCCATCTTGTCCCACATGTTGTTTATGTCGTCTTCTTCCTTCCAAGAGCCCTCTTTGATAACCCTTTCCCTAAATACCTCTGACGTCTCCCCTTTCAGTTTCCACCACTTTGTTCTTTCAATCTTAGCTTGTTTATCCCTATGGGCATGCACCTAAAAACGAAAATCTGCCACCAAAAGCTTATGTTGAGAAACAACACACTCCCCTGGTATCACCTTGCAATCCAAGCATGCTCGTTTGTCCTTTCTTCTTGCGAGGACAAAGTCAATCTGGCTACAGTGTTGTCCGCTTCTGAAGGTCACTAGATGAGATTCTCTCTTTCTAAAGAAAGTGTTGGCTATCATCAGGTCAAAAGCTACCGTGAAGTCCAGAACTTCCTCCCCCTCCTGATTCCTACTACCATACCCAAAACCTCCATGAACTGCCTTGAAACCTGCGCTTGTAGTACCTACATGCCCATTAAGATCTCCTCCTATAAAAAGCTTCTCACTACTACGTATAGCTCTAACCAGGCCATCTAAGTCTTCCCAGAACTATCTCTCAGCACTCTCGTCGAGGCCTACTTGGGGGGCATACGCACTAATTATGTTCAAGACCATATCACCAACGACAAGCTTAACTAAGATAATCCTATCTCCTTGCCTTCTCACTCCCACCACACCATTCTTGAGGCTCTTATCAATCAAAACTCCTACTCCATTTCTATTCGCGACTGTCCCTGTGTACCAAAGCTTGAAACCTGTATTGTCCACCTCCTTCGCCTTCTGACCCTTCCATTTAGTCTCTTGAACGCATAATATATTTACACGCTTCCTAGTCACGGTATCAACTAATTCTCTTAACTTACCTGTAAGTGACCCTACATTCCAACTACCTAAACGGATCCTAGTTGGTTCGACTAGCTTCCTTACCCTTCGCACCCGTCGACTCAGATGTGAAGACCCTTGCTCATTTTTCACTACACCTGGGCACCGATGTAGCGCGCCACTAAGGAAGCGACGACCTGATCCTTGGTCACTTGACACCATGCCCAGATCACGACACGGCGCGTCACGGGGGTGATGACCCGGCCCTTGCCCATTTAACACCATACCCGGGTTCTGATATGGCACGTCGCTAAGAGGGTTACGCCCCAACGATTTTCTTTTGGGTTTCATCTCTATTAAAGTGGCTAAGTTTTTACATTGGCTTGCCACGCCTAACACAACCCTCCTCCTTTACCAGGGCTTGGGACCTGCTATGCTGGGACACCAAAGGCGCCCCACCATAGGCGGAGTTACAAGCCATCAAATATATATCCAATAAATCACCACAACTTGATTTGTAGCACTTGTATGTTGTAGCACTTGGACTTCACTTGTTTTGACTTAGCATATGATGAACAATAAGAATTCAATTGAATCAAGCCTTCAATGCTGATGGTACCTACAAACAATCATCTATTTTTTTATGGTACCCAAACTAGTTTGGGTCCTCTCAAGTTAGGTGCAACATACTTAGGCAAAGCCTTAGTATGAGTAGCAGGGTATTTTGCAATAGCAATCATAGAGGTATCATTACCATCCTTTCTAAGCACAACATTATCATCAATTGAAATAGGCTTAGAATTATTACCTAGGGGACATGAATTAGCCATGTGTCCTCTTTTCTGGCATGAGTAGCAAACTCTCTTTGATTGAGCCTTTTCTTCCTTGCTCATGTGTTGCTTCTCATTGTCTTGCCTCTCATGAGTTGCTTGAGCCTTCTTCTCAAGCTTGGTAGGACACCCCGAGGCAAAGTGTCCCATATCTCCACACTTGAAGCACTTGATGTGAGCACAATCTCTTTTCTTGTCTTGATTCTTGCTCACCATCTTGGCATCTTGGATAAGCATTGGATGCATTGCTCTTCCACCCCATCTTGTCTTCTTCTTTTTCTTTATCAAGTCACCACCATCTTCATGGTTGATCTTGATTTACACTTGGGGCTTCTCTTTTTGCTCAACTTGTGGCTTTGGTTGAGGCTTCTTTTGTTGCTTCACCAATTGCTTGGTTGGGAACATAGAGGTAAGGCGACCCCATGTGCAGCACTTGACATGCTTTAGCCTCTCTTCTTCCTTTTTCAACTTGAGCTTTTCTTCATTAGGGCAACCATTAGCAAGATGTCCCACTTCATGGCATTTGAAGCACATGAAATGAGATAGCCTCTTTTGTTCTTGCTTCTTCATCTTTCTTTCTCTTTTTCTTTCGCCCTTTGTCATGCTCTTGTTGAATCCAATGCCACTCATATCACCATAGCTTCTTTTATTGTTCAACATATGCTCGAAGGTAATTTTGGTGTTGTAGCACCTCTCTAGCTTGTTACTCAAATTCTTCACTTCTCTTTTGAGCTCATTGTTCTCCTTCAAAATGTTAGTCTCACAAGACATAGAAGTAGAATAAGCATCTATATGTGAAGAACATGGCATACCTAATAAATCATCACAAGAGGTGGATACATGCTTCTTATCTACATCACAAGGGTTAGTAGCAATATGTGATTGATCAATTGATCCATGTGATGAGCTCTTATTATTTTTTAGTTTATTTGAAAAAGCTTTAATGAGAGAAGCATGTTGTTCTAATAATTCTTTATGAGACACAAAAAGCTTCTCATGAGTCAATTTTAGCTCATCATGTGAAGATTTAAGAACATCAAGTAAGTGCTTATGTTCTTCACATGATTATATAGAAATGAGTTTTCATTTTCCAATTTCATTGTCTTAGCTTTCTTATTTTCTAAAGACATGGTCATGCTAGCAAGTCTACTAACTAGCTCATCATATAAATCAACATAATCAACCACATTAGCATTAGATACCTTGGTGTCACCTTGTGACATGAAGCAATGTGGTGATGATGGAGAGCTTGTAGTAGCATCACGATCATGGCTTGAGCATGAACCAACATCATCAAGATCACCACCAAGTGTGCTTGAGGTAGAATCATCATTTGCATCACTTGGAACATCACCATCAACCTTGTCAAGTGAACTTGTGGTAGATACATCATCATCATCATCACTTGACCATGAGGTGTAGCAATATTCTACAATCACCAAATTGTGGTCATGCTCGACACACTCAGGCGCCTCCTCCTTGGGCTCATCATCATCATCATCATCGGAGACCCTCCCATATATCAAATTGAGGTATAACCAAATATCATGGGCGGTCTTCATGAACATGATCTCCCCATATATCTTATCACTCAAAGATTCATAAAATATGTTAGTAGCTTGGCAATCGAGATGTAGGCATTTCTTTTGCTCTTGAGTTGCATTCTTTTCATCCAACACATGAGAAAATCCCACATCTACGATCCACCACATTTGAGGGGAAATAAACTTAAAATTGCATGTCATCCAATTTTTCCACTGTGCAAAGTGTGTGCCATCAAAAGTGTATGGACACTCAACATCTAGACCATAAGCTGCCATCCTCTTGGGTCAGTGAAGACCACAAATGAGAGACCAAGTTTTGATACCACGTGTAGGGTCGAGATGGCGGACTAGAGGGGGTGAATAGTCCTTTCTAAAACTTAATCGCGTCGGTTAACCGAAACAAATACAAAATTAAAACTATCGGTCTAGCCAAGACTACACCCCTCTATCTAAGTTCACAAGCACCTTATAAAGATCCTAAAGAGGCAACAAAGGTGCCAGACTAACTAGTGTTCACCTATCCAATTCTAGCTTGCAAGGTCACGCAAACCTATGCAACTAGTACTTCAAACAAACCGGGGATCACCTACACAATCTAGTAAGCAAAAGTACAAGCCACCTAAGCTCACTAGCAATGCTACACAAGCCAAATTAGAGAGCGTAAATTACTTAGCTACACGAACTAAGCAATATGACTAACAAGGTTACTAAAACCAAATTAGTCACACAAGAGCTATTTCTATGCTACACAAGCAAGAAGGTAACTAGCAAACTACACAAGCTAACTAATTACAAGAGCAACTACACAAGCACAATGTATATGAATGTAAATACAAGCTTATGTAAAAGGGATGCAAACCAATGGGAAGACAAGGATGACACGATGATTTTTATCCCGAGGTTCACTTGGTTGCCACCAAGCTAGTCTCTATTGTGTCGACCGCTACTTGGTGGTTCAGTGGCTAATTGGCATCACCCGCCAAGCCCACACGTTCGGCACCGTAAGAACCTACCCACAAGTGAGGGTAGCTCAATGACACGCTCAATTAGAGTTGCTCTTCGTGGCTCCCGCGGGGCGAGCACAACACCCCACACAATCACTTCTCCGGAGCACCGCACAATCTTCTTTACGTGCTTCGACGGAGACCACCACCAAGCCATCTAGGAGGTGGCAACCTCCAAGAGTAACAAGCACTACCAGCTTATAACTCGAACACCTAGTGTCACTCGATGCAATCTCACAATGCAACGCACTAGAATCACACTCACTCGCAATCGATTCGCACTCTTGTAAGCACAAGTGAGTTAGAGGGCATCCAAGTACTCCTACATAAAGCCACATAGGCGTGAGGGTGCTTAGCAAGAAGCCCAAGGCCAGCCACCACTTCTATTTATAGCCCCAAGGGCTAAAAGATCCGTTGCCCCTTCACTGGACAAAACACGCACTGACCGGACTCGCAGGTCATAATGACCGGACGCTTAGGTCACAGAGTCCGGTCGCTAGGATGACACCACGCGTCCCCTCATTTCGAAGCCGACCCTTAGGCTCCAACGGCTAGCTCTAGCGCGCGCATACTTCTAACCTAACATGCCTAGGTCCAATGATCGGACGCGCCGAGGCCGAGGCCGGTTACCAACGCATCTCTACACAACTGACCGGACTTTGCTTTCTCCCACGACCGGACTCGACTCTCCCATAGTCCAGTCACTTTCAGAGAGGTTCCAGAGAGCTCTTTTGATGACTGGACACGTCAGGTCATCACTGACCGGACTCCCCTAGCGTCCGATCGCTTCTGCACGTGAAAGAAACACTGACTGGACTCGTAGGTACTGACCGGACGCGTAGATCACAGAGTTCGGTCACAGACCTTTCAGCGCTAAAACGGCTATAACTCTTAGCTCCGAACTCCGAATTCGATGATCTTGGACATTTTGGAAAGCTTACTCAGAGGGCTACACAATTCACTAGTAAATTTGATCCAAAGAAAAATGGGTCGATGCATAATTCCAATCCAATAGCCATCGCATAGTTCAGAGCACACTGAAAAACCTTTCTCTCTTCTCCAAGTTGATCCAATTCAACTCCAACAACTTCTCCTTAGCAAATGTGCCAACACTACTAAGTGTACACCACCATGTGCATGTGTGTTAGTATTTTCACAATCATTTTTCAAAGGATTAGCCACTTAACTTGTCACGCCACTCGATCCTAGCAACAATGCAAAGTTAGATCACTCAAGTTGCACTAGATGACCGATATGCAAACAAGTTTGCCCCTCTTGATAGTACGACCATCTATACTAAACTCGGTCATAAACTTCTTTACACACCTATGACCAGTGAAATGAAATACCCTATAGGTTGTATCTTTGCCTTGAGCATTCCATTCCATCTCCTTCAATGTCAATGCAACACATACACCAACATGATCAACAATGATACGACTCACTTCATATCATCATGTGACCTTATTGGTTCATCGATCTTGACCTCACTTGCTCTTCATCGTTGCATCGATCCATCGGCGCCAAGTCTTTGCTCAAGCATCCCGCCACGCGGTCCAGCGCTTCAAAGCCTCCGACTTGCCCTTCACTCTTGTAAACGGTCCATCAAGCCAAACCTCATCTTGATCTTCTCCACCTTAGTCACATGACTCCATGTCATGTCTCATATGCAATGAGCTCCTTCATTACATATTCACCTGTGGACTAATCTCCTGTGTATTCTCACATAACCACATATTAGTCCATCTAGGTTATCACTCAATTATCAAGACCAAACAAGGACCTTTCAACAAACACGAGTCAAGGGCGTCACCAGGCAACACCTAGCCAGCTAGGGTTCCAAGAACCCAAGAGTAATAGAGCAAAAATCAAATCATCGGTAGGTGCCACAAGTGCTCAAGAGATGGATCTTACTCCCGGGGTCGAAATCCATGAAGAGCTCACTCCAATCTCACTCACAAAGATGGGAATCCAAGCAAAAGTGAGAGGAGTGTAGGAGTTTTGAGAGAGAGAGAGAGAGAGAGAGAGAGCAAGCACTTTGTCTCAAGGTTGAAGAAGGTGAATATGAGCAAGAGAGTGAGAGAAAGTGGGCAGCCTCACCCAAATCCCCTCAGTTGGTCGCACTAATCGTAGGGCGTCTAGATCTAAGTTGAACCAGAATTTCTGGGTCAGGTAGTAAAAATTTTTGGTTGAGAACTGATGCACGTGGTCAAGGAGTACATGAAGCCTGAAAAATTCTGGGTAGGGTGGTAAAATTTTCTGGGCAAATGTTCTCTGTTTTGCGATGGATGATGGGGAAAACATGAGCTCATGTTAGGAAGTATTTTTGGGGTGTCTAGCAGTGGCGGAACTGGGATTTTACCACAGGGTATGCCTAAAAAAAATTCTTATGCGATTCGATAAACCATTTACAATTCGGTAAAATTATATTCTAATTCGGTAAAACCACATACATTAAATAACATGACGAGCCTTAAATTCAAAGAATAAGCTAAAAACAACGATAAATCTCGATATAAATTGTTCAAATGAAATATAAATAGTTCAAAATATAGCCATAGAAGATACTTACAATATTACTTGTTTATCCACCGCTTTCGACATGAATGTCTCGATTATATCATCTTCATATACTACCTTTGATGGATTGATGCTAAATTGCTAACTGTAATAAGAAATCACTCATAAATAAATAAAAATATGACTATACGATACGAGCACACAAGTTTTTTTACAAGATCAATACCTGCAGTCTAGCCAGTTCTGCAACTAAGTGCTGCGCTGGCCCCGGCGACCGACGCAATCCCGGCCCGACGTGCGGCGTCCCGCGTCCTGCCGTCCTGGCCCATGCGGCCGCGCCGCGCCTAAGGCCGAAGCTCCGCCAAAGTGCCGATCAATGCCCGACGCGGCGAAGCGATCCGCCCGACGCGCCGTCGTCGCCGAACTGCCGAAGCTCCGCCGTGGCCGGCCGGCGGCCGCTGGCGTAGAGACGAAGAGTCGAAGACGAGTAGACGACGACAGACGACTCGACTTCTCCCATTCTCCGCGTTCAGTTACCCTCAGGCCAGCGCAGTAACTCGGCGTCCGCGGTATGCGCGCGTGCGGGAGCGCAGAAGCCGAACAGATCGAGCCGCGTTGCTTCAGCTCTTTTTTTTAACATATAAAATTTCTATTATGTGTGTATGACTGCTGGACCCCAAGCGTATGCCACGGCCCACCCGACATACCCTGTGGGTCCGCCCCTGGTGTTTAGAGAATTTATAATTGATCAATTGAGCACTTAGGACATCTGCAAGTAATATAATTTCAATCCATCTTTATAGTACGACATCCTATAAGTCAAGTGAAGTTCAAATGAAATAGAAATTAAAACCGAACTTCTCTCAAGTTGAAGCGTGACGCCGCATTTTTCTTTAAAGTAATAATTGAGGGGTCACATGTTTCATTTGCACTTTTCACATTGATATTTAACTAAAAATCTCATGAAACATCATTAGCTCTTTATATGTATCGTCATCTATTCACCAAAACCCACAAATAAGATTTGATGCACTTACAGTGTGTCGTTCTCTTTTGGAACTTTCATGCTATGATTATGATGCGAGACGGTTCAATATTAATCATGCTTTGCCCCATGTTGAGTTTCCTGAATTTGGTGGTAGTAGTCCTAAGCTCTGGATTAAGAAGTGTGAAAGTTATTTTGATCTGTATGCACTACCTGATGCCTGGGGGATGTGATGGCGTGCCATGTCCTAAAAAATGACAAACATTTCGCAATGTGAACTGTGTCATATGGTAATTTTGCAGGTTCAACCTTAAACTTGACAAATAGAGGAGTGCCAAGCGTAAGGATGGCAAATATTTAAATATCCTCGGAGGGAAGGGGCAGGGAAATGCAGCTGAGTCAGAGTATCAGACATCCCAACGTGCAACTATATATTCGGTCTCTAACTTCACCGAGGAACACTATATATAATACTCCTCGTTTCGTGCCAGCATGAGTGTATCCCTTGAAATCTCACAACTATGGAGGCTCAACAACGTGCTAACACATTGATCCTTACCATGCACAATATGGAAAAAAAATATTCTAAAAGTTCCAACAAAAATCAGAAACATATGCCGTTTAATAATTTGATAGAGTTTAATCAGCATCGCCAAGAATATGAATTCGATCTACTATATTTTATAAATATATCCACTCTGCTATTATGAAATAATCCTTAGATTTACTTCTAAATTATCTACCAATTCACTATAAAAGATAAATTTAAAATAGGGCTCCAAATTTTACACCTAAGTTAATTACACATTTATGTTAGTAGAGGCAGACCACCCCAACACAGTGATGGTCTGAAGCACATGCCCCAGCTAACCAGTGGCGCCAAGACAAAAGGTGCTAGTACTAATACACATGGAGGGGAAGCGTGTGCATTGTGCGCGGACAATCTTTTTTTTTTCCTTCTTGCACTTTATTACAACAACTTGCAGTGTGACGCGAACAAAACAGAGACCAAACTCACCAAACCACACAAAAGACAACCACAGAAGTGACTGAATAATAAAAGTGTACTAAATAAGTAGCAGCAACGTATTTTATTCTATAGTATTCTGCCACGAGTGCAGAATGTGCAATCCACTACCAGAGAGTGGTGCTGAGTCGGCAGTTGCTATTGCCTCGCCGACTTCATGCCCGGCGGCGTCCACCGGCGGCGTGGTCGATGCCGATGACGCCGCGAGTCACGAGCATAATCCCCAAGTTAAACGCGACGCATAGCGCAAGGGGCATTAAGTACATCCCCGGCTAAGCCTCGGCAGACAGCGCACACGGGAGCACGCTCATCATGTTTAGATCCGTAATTCTCGGAGCCGCCCCCAAGGCGATTTCGTTGGCGATCACGAGTCCATCGTCGTCCTAGGCCACCACGCCGGTGATCCTAGGCCTGCATCCGCCGTTGTCGGAAAACGGTCAGTGGAATGAGGACATCATCAAGCAGACATTTATACCGGTGGATGCGGCAGCAATCATGCGCACGCCGTCACGGATCCAGTGTGGGGATGTGTGGGCTTGGGAACCGGAGAAACATGGGGTATACTCGGTCAAATCAGCCTACAAACTCCTTGATAAGGCACGAATTTTCAACAATGATGAGCAAGTTGCGAGCGGTTCAGGAAATACCTGCTGGCAGAAAATTTGGAAACTGAAAGTGCCGCCCAAGATCAGAGTCTTTTGGTGGCGTGTCCTTCACGAGTTCCTCCCGGCTCGGCAGGTATTGCATCGCAAGCATATAGAGCCGATAGCGAACTGTGAAGACTGTGGGGCGGAGTCTGAATCCATCAGACATATACAGATCGAGTGCACGGTCGCCAGGGCGTTTTGGGATCAGACTAAGGCCATCACAGGTGTCAAACTTCCACCTCTGCATCATGAAACCTGGGCGCAGGACCTGCTGGAAGGTAGGGCTGGTTCAGAGCACAATCAAACCACGATTATCATCGGTATGTATGCGCTTTGGATGCAACAAAATAGGCGAAGACATGGGGAGCCGGGCCTGCCTGTCCGGGCAGCTGTCCAGTGGGCGGTCGATCTGGCCTTTGATCTTATGCAGGGCGGGTCACCTCAATTTCAGAACGGGAGGACAGGAGCAGTGCCGACCTGGGAGAAGCCGAATGTGGGCTGGTTCAAATGCAACACTGATGGAGCGTTCTATGAACGGCAGTGGAAAGGTGCAACAGGAGCTGTCTTGCGTGATGACCAGGGGCGTTTAGTGAGAGGCGTTGCTAAGTGGTATGACCACTGCCTCTATGCTCTGACGATGGAGGCGACAGCTTGCCGAGATGGCCTGGTCATGGCACTCCAGCTGGGGGTTCAAAAGATTTGGCTTGAAACTGATTGTCAAGAGGTCATAAGGCTCTGGTCGGCAGATGCTAATCAACGGTCCAGCATTGTGACTATTCTGAAGGAGATTAGGGAGCTTAGTTTGCTTTTCCAAGAGTTAAAATTTTCCTTTGTTGCTCGTTCTTGTAATGAGATAGCGCATACACTAGCTAAACAGGTCACAGGCGAAATACGAGCTGGGTGGTGGTCATAATAGGAGTGCGTCAATCTTATACGAGAACTAGAAATGCCAAAAGCAACAAGGTTTCCTTTTTTTTTTTTGTCAAAAAGGAATCAAGACTTCCTTTCACGGTTGGATGTGAGGAACTGAGGATGTCTTGAAACAGAGGTTCAAGAGAGCTGGGATCATGCATACCTTTCCAGGTTCCTTTCCTTTTAGGTCACGCGTAGCTTGCTCCGGCGCCCAGGGATGAACAAACTAGCTTCGTCACACGAACAGAGAAGGACGAGGCAGAAATGTGCTCAAGGAAATAATCGCGCTGGTCAAAGCAGCAACAGATGGAGAAGTCTCGGGAGGGCACCGTCTGTCTTACTTTTGTTGCGTTCTGAGAATTGCATATATATAGATGTAGCATGCATTGCATCGAGAATTTGAGGTTTTGACTTGACTTGACTTGCCATCCCCCCACAGGGCTAGCTTTTATCAAAGTATATAGACCAAGTATCATAAAATGTTAGACTAATATTCAGTGGTCACATGTGGATGGGATATACTCCATTCGTTCTAAGTTATAAGTCGCTTTGACTTTTTTGGTATATCAATTTTGCTATGCATCTAAATATAATAATATGTCTAGATACATAGTAAAATGGATGGATAAAAAAGTCAAAACGACTTATAATTTGGAACGAAGGGAGTACAATATAAGTTGCTATGTACTACTTATTCCAAGGATGAAATAATAGTGTACATGTATTATCCGTGATGTTCCCGTAGAAGTAAAAAAAAACTGTGTAAAACCTTTTCCTTTTTTATCAGGCGTTAATGAAGGTCCTTAAATTAGATCAATCCGAAACTTCACTGTGGTTATGATCATGGATTCTGAGTAGTGGTTTTTACTCATTACATATACTCATCCAAAAAGAAAAGGTGAATTAAGTAATCTTTGTTTTCTTGCTAATTACAGAACAAACGCAGAAACTCATACATACACGTACATTTACACATATGAACGCACGAACACATCCTACCCATATAAGAACCTTTGAAAGATTGAGCCAGTGGATCTCGAGATTATGAAGTCACTACCGATATCTTGTTGCCGATGGGCGTGTCGCCTACCACTTAGAATAATGCTGTTAAATCTTTGGTCCTGTATATAAATGATATTACATGAATTGCGATGACATGATATGATCAATGGATGATGTCGATAAAAAAAAAGGAAATCAACAGGTAGCAACCCATTCTACAGCGTTGTGGGGGATTATGGATGAACTCCCAATACTTCATTGTTATTCACTTTTGAATCGCTGGCTTGCAGCAAAAATATGGATTTGATCACTCAGCGCACACATTGTTCTTTGTTCTAATGAGAAGGTTATTGATCATTATTATATCCTATCCAATAGGGATAGAAAAATGTAAGACTATATATCAAACGATTAGAATCCTATATATAGGAAAAAATTATTGGTCTTTGGGACAGAATTAACCCCTTGAATCATATGAAATTTCTATGCAATGGCTTGTTTCACTTAGATTTTAGAGTACTTGTAGCATGAGGTCTAGTATCTTGGAAATGTTTTATATCTACATCTCTCTTCTGATTCCTATGTTCTTCATTCACTCTACACGAATAAACGGTCATTATTTCTGTGATTTTCCTGTGCTTTTCTAATTTACAGCATTCAAAATGCTAAGGCACTCTAGTTCTGTGTTTTTACTCTTTATTTTAAGCACTCCTGCAATTTCCTAAAGAGTAGTATTTTTTTACCTGAGGATGTGTTTAGTTCGCGAATGAAAATTTTTGGATGTTACATCGGATGTTTCGGGGATGTCGGAAGGGGTTTTCGGATACTAATAAAAAAACTAATTACATAGCTCGCCTGGAAACTGCGAGACGAATTTATTAAGCCTAATTAATCTATCATTAGCGCATGTTAGTTATTGTAGCACTTATGGCTAATCATGGACTAATTAGTCTTAAAACATTCGTCTCGCGATTTCCAACCAAACTGTGCAATTAGTTTTTTCGTCTATATTTAATACTCAATGCATATACCGCAAGATTCGATGTAATAGTTTGGGGTGAAAATTTTCGCATGTGCCGTAAGATTCGATGTGATAGTTTAGGGTGAAAATTTTTTAGAACTAAACCAGGCCTGAGCTACAGTAGTAGTGGATGTTTATGTGTGCAGCTTTCTGCATGCCTGCCAGGATTTTAGGAATGACCGTACCTGGCATCTCTATCTCTTCATTCGTCCCGACAAACAATAGGTAGTACTCCGTAGCAAAAGAGGCGAGATGGAGTGGTGGATATCAATGTCCGCGTCGATCTGCACGCGGTGGCGAGCACCGCGTTAGGGTAGTTGAGTCGCGTCAGGAGACAAATAAATAATGTGCTCCATTCTGAACCCTTGAATAGCGTAAGACCAAGTGGATATCTAGTACGAGTATTGTGTTAGATGGAACTATATATTTATAGAAAAGAGGGTCAACAATTATAACACTAAATATAAATATGTATACCACAAAAATATATTACTTCTGATAAATCTCAACATACTATTGTTGTTTAGTAGTATGAATATTGATTTTTTTGAAGAAAAAAAATGTTAGGGCACATTGTCTTTATGCCGTCATTTTTTACCTCTAACTACATGTTTGCCCCAAGTTTGGTGAGCTGCGAGGAGGGTTGACGGTGGAAAAAAATTAATGGCCATAAAGTATACTATATATGTTTTTAAATTACACACTTTTATCATTGTTAAATTAAAATTAAGCGTAATGCCGTGCGACACCATGTACAAGTATAATATATACATTAGGATAAATATTTATTTAATATTTATCAAGTGTGAAAAAATCCCTTATATAGAATAAAACATGTCAATGACGTCTAACATACCAATGGACATTAACAATTCACTTTAAGTTATATTTTGACTGAAATATTATGTCATATTAATAGTGGTAATTTAATTTTAAGCATATTATAAAACAATATGCTACACACATTATTCTTCAATACAACAAATTCAACATATTAAGTGATGCGGTCGTGAACTGTTCAAGTGCCATGGTCTCCTCCTCCTCCTCTTCCTCTTCATCTCTCGTCTTCTTTCTTCTTCTCTCCTCCCGGGCCCCCGTTCGGCTTTCAGAATTTTGGCTGAACTGGCTGAAAAACACTGTTATGGCTGACTTGTTGTGAGAGAAAAATACTGTTCCGGCTTGAAAAAAGAAGCCGAAAGCCGAATATGGGATAAGCCGAACAGGTTTGTTCTGATGGGGATGGAGTGAGCGAGAGAGAGAGAGAGAGAGAGAGAGAGATGAGAGATAGAGAGAGAGAGAGTAAGGGGGTTCATGGGGTGTGGTGAGGCGGGTGATAACATGCAGGGCTAAGGTGTCATTGTCCTCTAACAAACTGTCCAGTCAAAATAGGACTAGTATGGGTGGGCCATAGGCGAAGGTGCTGACAAGGGGTCTGATCAGAACCAGGTGTGAGTTGTGATGCATGATTACATGTGTCCATGGTGGTACCAGCGGACCATCAGCAGGTGAAGCACGGACTATTCGTCAGAGCAGATTCTGAACCGGTTAAGACTAACTCGGCTCAACCGTTGTCGGACTATCCGACAAAGCACAAAGAAACGTGCAACTAAGGCTTTTAGCAAAGATGTAGCAAAAAGTGTTATAAAGGATGGATTTTTTGGGTCATATAGAAATTAAAAATATAAGAGTTGGAGTCGGACTCTGTAGCCCTTGCTTCCTCGTAAAACATAAGAAGAGAGTTGCAGTTGGTAATGAGACGATTAGCAACAACACATTGCCGAGACCATAAAGCGGGCCGTTATCATGGCATTAGAGAGGAACATCTGTGGTCATGTCCCGAGGACGTAGGCATCAACAAATGCATGCCTCTGCTGTTATTTGTAATCTTTGCATATTCATATTCAATTGACACCTTCGCGTGTGGATATTACCAAACAGTATGTCAGATTTGTCGCTGTGAGAGCTAATTTTTAACAGAATCGGTGTTGGCCGGGTACTGCTGGGGAGATCCGCTCCATTTGTTGGGTGATTTGATGCATGATCGTGTTGCGGTATCTTCAAAACAAAAGGGTGCTGGTACTACACAGGAGAAACGGTGTGCCTGCCGTGCGCGCGACATGAATTGGACAACGTTTTCTTTTCTTTTTCGAACTTTATTACAACAACTTGCAGTGTGACCCGACCAAACTCATCAAACCACATAAAGGCAACCGGTAGAAGTGACTGAATAAGAAAGTGTACGAAATAAGTAGCAGCACGAGTGCAGAAGATCCAATCAGACTGGTTGCTGACTCGGTAGTTGCTGGTTCAACCAGCCATATATATCTCGCCGGCCGTTGTCGCCTCGCCGCCTTCATGGCCGGGGGCGCCCACCGGCGTGCGCCATTCCGATGACGCCGCGAGTCACAAGCATAATCCCAAGTTAAGCGCGGCCGCATAGCGCAAGGGGCAATAAGTACGTCCCGGCTGTGCCTCAGCAGTCGCCGCAAACGCCGATGGCGACGGAGACGACGCAGAGGCCGATCAAGGGGAGCATCCATTTCTGCGCAGATGGACACTGGCCTGGTCACAGCTATACAGTTTCCGTGAAAAATATTCTTGTCCTCAAAAGGTATTTCCTTATTTTAAATTATAAAGTGTTTTGACTTCCATAGATACGCAGGTTTTATTATGCCACTTTGATAACATAGTAAAATATAGCAAAATATCCCAAAAAACAAAAGCGTCTTATATTTAGAGATTAGAACTGTAGCTGCTGCTTACGGAAAGAAGATACTAGAATTTGCATTCAATTTACAACTAGAATTGCCAAAATCAACAAACTAAATATTTACTTTCAGAATATGATGTTCTCGATCGTGCGAGGTCAAGTGAGGAGCACAGAGCGCATACCCTTTCCTGGTTCCTTTGCTTTCAGGCACAGAGTGTGCAGGTATGAAGATAGGACAGGAGAGACAATGGGGACGCCTGTGACGATGACGGTGACCGTGGTTTCTTGATCCCAACAAGTGCTCACAGGTTCCTCAAAAAACAAGTGCTCACAGCTTATACGTAAACAGGTGCTGGTAGTCTGGAAGAGGAAGATGCACAACTCGTTATATCTATGAGGTGGTCGCGGAAGCTGCCAGGAAGCCTGCGCAGCTATTTTGAGGCGATGTGTTTCCTTGGTCACCAAGGCCGTTTTTCCCGTTTAGCCCCTGAGTTCATTAGCTGTTCCATTGAAATAAGGAACCACGAGGACGTTGTTTTTTGTTCAAGGGAAGCTGCAGGAAAGTTCTAAAGCTTTGTGAATTGTGAAAAGCGAGATGATTCCAGCTCAACTTTGGCCGAAGGTTTGAATGTAGAGTTGAAGCATTTAGATAGTATACATACTAAGTCAAATGTTTTTAAATTTTGATCAAATATATATATATATATATATATGGAGAGTATATTCAGTAGTCAGCCTACAAATAAGTTATGCTGTAGCCCACCTTCATTTACGATAATTTTAGATACTAAATTGACAAGAAATATCAGACATATTTAGCGATAGTTGGGTTGTACTATAACATATGGGAGATTTACCATAAACGTTAGAGTAACCACTTAAGTAAAGGAGTTACTATATCTCGTAATTAACATAGTAATTATCCGCAACTCAAAGTGGCTGCCAGAAAAGTTTTATGTTGTAGCCCCGCTGATAACAGTAGTAGTTCTATATGATATATATATATAAATATATATAGGTATAATATATATATATATATAAGCGACACACGACACACGGTAAGGCTAGTCTGCTACTGCTGGTCACAGATAAAGAAACTATTCTATAGCTCACCTTGATTAACGATAATGTTTGTACCAATTTACAATATGATAATACACATTTACGATCAATAGGTTATTATAATTCGAGATGATACTTACCGTAATGTTATAGTAAATCACCTATAAGAGAGTTATCATAATCTCATAAATTAGTATAGAATTATCGTAACTCAAAGTGACCACAAGAATAACTTATTCTGTGGCTAGCTACAGAACCAGTACGTCTAGGTACCAATTTACGTAACATGAATATGCATTTACGATACTCGGGGTTACTGTAACTCCGGTTATATTACCATAATGTGACAGTAAATCACTTAGTAAGGAGTTACTGTAGTCTGGTAAATTAGAATAGTAATTATCGTAACTCAAAATGACCATAGAATAAGTTATTCTATGGCCAGCTGCAGAGTAGTAGTTATATATATGGAGTATATTTAGTAGCCAGCTACAAAATAATTATTCTGTAGCCACCTCCATTTACGATAATTTTATATACTAATCTACGATAATATCAATATATATTTACGATAGTTGGGTTACTATAACACATGGAGATATTTACCACAACGTTATAGTAAACCACTTAGTAAGGAGTTATTGTAATCTCGTAAATTAACATAGTAATTATCGTAACTCAAAGTGGCTACAGAATAAGTTATTTTGTAGCCAGCTACAGGGTAGTAGTTCTAACGGTAAGACTATTCTACAAGCTGGCCACAGAATAACTTATTCTATGGGCCACCTTGATTGACGATAATGTTTGTACCAATTTACGAAATGACAATACACATTTACGATACATGGGTTACTATAATTCAAGATGATACTTACCATAATGCTATAGTAAATCACTTATGAGGGAGTTACCATAATCTCGTAAATTAGTATAGTAATTATCGTAACTTAAATGGCCACAGAATAACTTATTCTGCGGTCAGCTACAGAATAGTACGTATATATATATATATATATATATATATATAAAGTTATTAATATTTACAATGAATAATGAATATCATTAGATTAATTTTGAATGTATTTTTATAATAAACTTATTTGGGGAGAAAAAATAACTGTGAGCGTTCATTTAATTACATCAAATGATTAGGATTATCTGTTACTTCTATGTAGGTTATATATATATATATATATATATATATATATATATATATACACACGTATATTTATTTAATTGTTATTTTGGAAAATAAAATAAATAAAGCAAGTTTTGATTAAAAATAATTTTTAGAATCTAAGTGCTACATACGTGATCCGTTGAATACAGTGAACCTTTTTATTTCGCAAAGTTCTATCCAACGTTTAGTACGTGACTCTCTTTATAGCCAGTGACGTGACAACATAAGAAAAAGAAACATGCATATGCATAGGATATTGTGGGGGTGTACGACCCCAGATACCTACGGCAGATCATATAGGCTGCGTCCATAGGGGTGGTCCAGTCCACAAGAAGAAGCCTTACGGGGCATGACTCTGCTCGGCGGTTTCCGCAAGACATCGGGAAGATATCCTGAAGATACTACGAGATCTATTAGGATATGTAGGATCCTAAGATTCCTGTAATCAGTTATTACTTTCTGGTTATCTCTCAGATCTAACTGACTTATAACCCTGCCTTCTGGACTATATAAGACGAGCAGGGACCTCCTCTAAAATCACGGCATATCATACGATAGCTAATACAAACCAACAGACCACAGGAGTAGGGTATTACGTCATACTGACGGTCTGAAACCTGTCAACTCGTTGTGTCTCTGTTGCCTTCTTGTTCTTGATCATCGCGCTCCTCTGCCGATCAATTTACCTTCGTGGGATACCCCTCGGAGGATGCTGACGATATTCTGTCGACAGTTGGCGCGCTAGGTAGGGGTGTGTGCGTGTTGTTTCCTTGTCGAACAAAGATGGCTTTTTTCGCAGGCTTCTTCGTCCCTTCCGCAGCCCGGCCAGATCTTCCGGTCGGATCCATCTCGTGGGTCATCAACACTGAGGAGTCGAAGAACTCCTCGAGCCGAGGCAGATCGGTTCTGCGCCGGCCACCCCCGCCCTGCAACTGTAGATCGATCTCGGAGCCGATTCCCAAGGTCTCCTTCAGCGACGAC
>NW_027097369.1:0-24383 GCF_019320115.1 Miscanthus floridulus
AAGTAAATACTCAAAGTAAATGCTCAAAGTAAATAGAGAGAGAGGAGCGCGACGATGTTTTGCCGAGGTATCGGAGAGTCGCCACTCCCCACTAGTCCTCGTTGGAGCACCCGCGCAAGGGTGTAGCTCCCCCTTGATCCGCGCAAGGATCAAGTGCTCTCTACGGGTTGATTCTTCGACACTCCGTCACGGCGAATCACCCAAAGCCGCTCACAACTTGAGTTGGGTCACCCACAAGCTCTGCCAGGTGATCACCAAGCTCCCAATCACCACCAAGCCGTCTAGGTGATGGCGATCACCAAGAGTAACAAGCACAAACTCTCACTTGACCACGCAAAGCCTAATGAGAAGATGGATGCACACTTTGCTACTCTTGATTCACTAATGAGGCTACTCTCTTGGATTCTCAAATCTTAATCACCTCACTAGGACCTTGCTCTTCTTGGCACTCACAAACGTGTTTCTCAGCTGTTGGAATGAGCAAAAGTAACTCCACACACGAGTGGAGCTTCTATTTATAAGGCAGCCTGAAAAACGAACCGTTATGAGCTTCTGCGGGGTGACCGGACGCTCCGGTCATATTGACCAGATGCTCTGGTCAGTTCAACCCACGAACCAGTAAAAATGAGTTGACCGGACGCTGGCAGGGTCTGGTCACCACTGACCGGACGCGTCCGGTCGCATTAAACCCTTACTGGAACCTTACTGTACTCGACCGGACGCTGAACCCCCAGGGTCCGGTCATAGATTCCCTTCTCTGGAACCTTACTGGAGTCGACCGGACGCTGCCTCTCAGCATCCGGTTACTTGACCTCTCCAGCGTCCGGTCGCACTGAACGCAGTCTCTTGATCAAATGAACTAACCAGACCCTACGGCCAGCGTCCGGTCGCACCGGAGCCAGCGTCCGGTCATCATTTGACCCTCCATTCACTTCCTACTCTCGAACATATGTGAATAAAGTTTGCTCCAAAGGATCTTAGGCATTCATAGGAGCTACCTAGAGCTAGTTTTAACAAGTGTGCACCACACCTAACTCACTAGACTCAACTAGGTCAAGCTACCTGTCCATACCCCCCTTAATAGTACGGCCAAAGGAAAAACAAAGTCCTAAACTACTCTAAGTGTCTGTCCAACTCTAATCGACACTTAGAACTAGTCATCCTTAACCTTGTCATCAATCCTTTGAAAACCGAAATGATTTCCATCGTAGGGGCATGACCACCTCGATTGCCCAATCGATCTCCATTACCATGACCTAACTTAATTACCTCTGCAAAACACACGTTAGTCATAGTAATCTTGTATTGACATTAATCACCAAAATCCAATTAGGGGCCTAGATGCTTTCAGTGGAAATTAGAGATCTTTACTGTCAAAACTTTATCTTAGTTGATATAGGCCCTGTTCGACTGGCTGAAAAAACGGCTAGTGCTGATGCTGATTTGTTATGAGAGAAAAACACTATTATTTTGCTGAAACGGTACGGCTGATAAGTTCAAGCGAACATATGCTTTTGTTACTGTGTCGTAACCGATGTAGCGGCATGATTGTCCACACTTTGGTGTTTCTCTCGGATCAGATCCGCCTATGCTAGATTTTTGTCCAGCCATTGCACTCAGTCCGGTGCACCATGTCTAATGGAATGGCATGTTCATAAAAAGAAAAAAAGGTTGTATGTTTTATATTAGACTTTTTTAGTAACAAGTAACAATATATGCATAAGATGTATCTCTACAGAAAACCATCGACCTTATCAATTTCACTAGGAGTATTGACAAAATAGAAATGACCTCTATTTACAAAGGTAAAACATCAACAACCCATTTCAGCTACACCTCAACCAGACACAGAAGGTAATCACACTGAATTTGACCGTTGTTGGTGCTAGGCTTGCGGGCGATTTCATTCAAAATCTTTATTGGGCACGCGTGCGTCACTAACAAAAGTTGTGAGAGGATGCCACAGTCAAAACTGAGGAGGGGGGCGAGGGGGGTTGAACAGAGCGGCTGGCTAGATCGTCGTAGCCGACGTGGTGGATGAGGCAGCGATAGGTTAGGGTTTCAGGTTGTCTGGGGCATCCATGGCCGATAGGCTTAGAGGGGATAGAGTGGGGCTAAGGTCGGTTGTTGCTCCGATGGTGGTAGCAGATTGAGGGGCAGTGAGCAAGGCGGCTAGGGCACCATCGAGCAGGTTAGGGGAGGAGGGGGACAACCGGTTGGGGTGAAGCTTGCAGCAGGGGGCAAGGAGTACCGGCAAGATTGTCTATTGAGATTAGCGAAGGGCGGAAAAAGAGCGATGGAAGAGGGTGGCCAGCATGTAGGAAGGTCATTGGCAGCCTGGCTGGTGACCGAGGCAGACATGGTTGGGGTGGGGTGGGAGGGGAAAAGAGCGAAGATGAGTGTGGTAGAACCACCCGAAATAACACATATTTCACTAGATACTAAGCACCCCGAAAGCAAGCTACATCGGATGGTTCCGTCGAGCACACCCCAAGGAAGAACTCGAACAATCCATATTTTTCTTCCAAAATCCAATAATGAGAACGAGTTTATAATACTTAGTTCATTTCATACATCAAGAGTTCTCAGAAATACATTATTACAATACCAAGTTCAGAGTGTGGAATTTAAACAGCAGAATTACAATAAATATATAACAATAAGATACAAGGATTCGTCTATGTCCACCAGAAGAATACTCCACACAACAGCTACTCCTCAAGCTGCACCTGCAACAGGGGTGAATAAACCCTGAGTACACAATATACTCGCAAGACTTACCCGACTAGTGGAAATAATTTTCCGACTCCAAAAGGTATGATAGCTCTAATGGTTAAGATACTAACCACTTATTATTTCCGCAAAACAGGTATGGATTCATCTAATGGTTATTAACTTAGCAACTAAAATGTAATCTTACTCTTATTAGCGATTTAACTTATATTACCACAAGGAGCACCAAACTACGCTAGTACTTAGCCTATTATAAGGCTACAAAAATTACAGTGAGCACATAATAATACAATGAATCTACTATAAAAATTTCATGGTCAAAGCTATTACCAATTTGCCACAAAAATTCTTACAAATACTAATTTAAATAATACTAAACACTCGCAAATAATTTAATAAGCCTTACATCAACTCAGGCATGCATCATATAAACATACCATCATATAGACAACATTTTCAGGAACCCAACAAAATTTATTTCAAAATTTTTGGACACCTATGTGAATTGATATTAATTTTCAAAGTTCAACTCAGAATGTAAAATATAAAACTATTTCTAATTCCTTAAGAAAAAGAAAAAGAAATTCTCACTCCACGGCCCACCACCGCACGGCCCGCGTGGACGCAGCCCACCACGAGATGGGCCACGATGGGGCGATCCACGCGCGCGTTGCCAACTTTGCAAAAACGCCCCCGCGCTACAGACAAATCAACCCGGGGTCTGTAGCACTATTCCCTGAGAGATAGGCTATGCAAAAAGGACCTCACAACTATCCTCTTTTACGACGGCTAGGTCCTTGGCCACCCCTGCGCGTGCCAGCACGCCAGGCACGGCAATGGACGGCCATGCCGGCCAACTAAGGCACACAGCGGCCCTGCTAGCGGGCCAACCTACATCTACGGTCCTAGTGCCTACACTAGATGAAGTTACGGGAGCAGCGGAGCTTGCGGGAGCGGTGGCCACGGCGAGCGGCCACATGCGACAGTGGCGCGGTTGTACCGGCCATCCTAGACCACCACATAGCTATTGGCTAGGGCGTGAGCAACCCCAGCTTACCCTGGTCATGGCTATGGTGATGGTTGAGGGAACGGTCAGCGGATAAGGGCTAGCCGCACGTGACCGGAGGGGTGCGGCGGCACTCTGAGATAGCGCAGCCGCGTCAGCAGCTATGGCGAGGCGGTAGAGGTGCAAGCGAGGCGCGCAGGGTGAAGTGGAGGTGGAGGTGAAGCTCGTGAGGCAGGTAAATTGGCATGGAGTGGTGCGGTGGGTGACTGCCCTCGTCCACGGCCGAGCCCGGCCTTAATGGCACGGCAGAGGGGAAACTCCAAAATTGGAGCTTGATAGGGCTCGGTTAGGATCGTACGTGGACTTGGCGCGTAGCTAGGTTCCTTAATTGACATCTGGCACAAGTAATTGTATAGAGATCGACCGGGCGCTGTAGGATCAGCTTGGACGCGACGCAGCCTCGTCTGCCCACCTTCAATGGCGATGATGGCTCAGCGCTGGTGGTTTCCATTTAATGGAAGATGACAAGGGCAAGATGGTAACCGGCTACACGTGTGGCGCAGAGCGAGGCTAGCAACACGTGGAAACTCTGTGTCACCTTGGGGAGCGGCTGGTCACTAGCGAGGACACGCACACGTGTGGGTGTCGCAGCGGTGCTACAAGACAACGTGGCACTAGGGTAGAACGTGCACATTGCTATGGTTACAGGCTCGACCATGTGCTGTTGCAGCACCACGAGCGGGACAACGACGAGGCAGTGGGACCCAAGGAGGGCGGTGCGCATAGCAGTGGCGACGCGACGACAGCAGCGTGGCACGACGGTAGGATGGCCAGGCGCAGGTGAGCTACGGGCGCGACGGCTCACGGTTGTTGGCTAGCGGCGTGCCCATCGTGGCCAAGCTGCGGTAGCAGCAACCGACCTGGTGACGCGCCCAACATGAGAAGACGGGCCGAGTTCATGTTATGCACAGATTTTAAAAGCGTTCTAGACGTCTAAACCGTTGATCCAATCCCCAAATCACTTTTGCTATACCTTAGAGGGTATATTAGGCTACTAAAACAAGCCATAATACTACCCTACTCCTTAACCCAATTTCTCTAAAAAATTGCTAAACATCATAATGCCTAACCTTCCAAAAGTTCATGATTTTTTCTAAGTGTTAAATGGATTTCTATTTCTAGTTGCACTTTTAAGCTATTGAATATAGTACTTAACAACATTATCTCTCAACACCAAGTATTTTATTGTCATCTACAAATCTCACATTCCAAACTTTATTAAGGTGTCACATATATGTTTTATAGCGTTTTTGTTCAATAAAAATTAGTTAACATTCCTACTTGCTAACTTTATAAATCACAAAATAACTTTTTGTTTTACGTCTTCACGACTCGTTTAAGTTACAATGCTTTACCTATTCATCACACCACATGCAATATCACTTAAGTATGATGCTCATGACATGTTTTAGCAAGTGATTCCCTGTGTAACACCGAGGGTGTTACAATGAGCGTCAGTAGACTGGGTCGGATTTCATTCGGACAGCGATAAGGAAGAAGCTCAAACGCCTTGGGCTAATATCAGAACGGTAATGCTACTATTAAGATGTTCGAAAGGCCGGACGCCTTGCTCCACTCACTGCCGCATGCGCCGCTCGTCTAAAAAAACAAAATCAACTCCCACACGTCTCGCTTAGCTCCGCTCTCGCCCTTACCTCTTCCGCGCTCCTCATCCCCTGTCGCAGCGCACCAACACCCCGCGTCCTCCTCTACCAGGAGCCCCCAATGCTCGTAGATCCGGCAATCCTCTACCCCACCAAGATGAGATCCATAGAGGAGGAGCGAGATCCATGGAGGTGGTGTGGCAGTGTTGCAGGAGGGTGGACGGCTCTCCTTCACCCCCGCCGCAAAGCCCTCCCTACCCTTGGCGGCGCCCTCTCTCACCCCGGCGACCTAGCTCCCCCACCTCGGTGGCCATGGCGCTCCTCACCCCCCTCCATCCCCCACTGTCGTCGTCGAGCCAAGCTCGGTACTGGTGGCGCTGGTAGCGGTGGTGCTCGTGCACCGTCGCTCACCGTCGGCTTCGACCCCGACAGCTAGAATCGACTGGCCCAGGCTTTCCCCTCCCATATGTTGCAAATGTATGTTTTAGGTGTTTCAGTCATTTCAAAGGTATGTTGCAGTTGTTTCTTATGAATGTTGCAAAAGTAGATCGGGGGATGTTGCATATGTTGCATATGTTGCAACTGTTTCAGAAGCATGCTGTAAACGTTTGTTCAAAATGTTTCATCTATTTTCAAACGTATGTTGCAATCTTTTTTATCTGGATGTTGTATATGTTTTCACCATATGTTGCAACAGTATGTTCCAAATATTTCAACTGTTTCAGTCTTATGTTACAGTAAGTGTTTCTTCATGTTGGAATTGTTTTATCTGGATATTGCATATGTTTCACACACATATTGCAAGCATATGTTCCAAATGTTTCATCTGTTTCAAATATATGTTGCATTTGAGGATTTCATGTTGCAAGTGCAGACCGTTAGCGTTGGTGTCTATGAGGGTAGGCAGGGCCAAGCCACGGCCACCGACGCATGGAGGAGACGTGGGCCACCGCCGGCAGTGTAGGGAGGAGGCATAGGCCGCATGATGCTGTTGTGGAAGAGGCGGGGGCGAGTCTTCTGGGCGGCCAGAAAGAGACGGGTGCCACGCTGGTGTGGAAGAGGCGGGGAAAGTCATCAAAGTAGTGTGGACAGCGGATCTAAAGCGGGCGGTTTGGATAAGAATGCAGGAAACAGAGCTGGCGCGGCGGCGCATGAATCCAAACGGACGGGACGAAGCAGCCGTAGGTGTCCGCGTAGACGCAGATGTCCGAGCGCTAGTGCTGCCGATCTCAGAGTAGTCCAATCCGTTTTCTTCTCCCATTAGACTATCTCCAACAGTCGATACCTAAAACAGCGACCCATTCTAGGATTTGGGTTCTCCACAGCAGATGGGTCACCGTTCCAAAACCTTCCTTCTCCAACAGCGAAGGCAACCCGAGCCCCCTGCTGAGCGCCGCCTCCCCTCCCCCACGGTCCCCTAGTAAAAAAAGAGACGGAAAAAAGGACGCCGCCCCTTCCGACCCGTCCTCGCCCAGGCCTCGCCGTCTCCGTCTCCGTCGCCTCCGTGCCTGCCTCCCTCCGTGTTTGCCGCGGCGGCCACGCCGTCGCCCCCGTAGCCGTCTCCCTCCACGCTCGCCGCAGCCCCACCCTACGTGGCCGCCGTGACTTAGCCCCACATCTAGGTCGTGGCCGGGGGTACGCCCGCCGGCGCAGGGAAGGCCTCGCGACCGACCACCTCCCCGGGCGGCGCCACTGACATCGGCGCTCCGACCTCGCCTCCCCGTGGCCGTCGTCGGGCCCACCTCGCCGTCGTCGCCGTCGTCGTCGGGCCCTCCCAGATTCGGCGAGGAAGCCAAGCCGGCGGCTCCGAAGGTGCTCCCACGGTGCCGCCCAACTCCCTCCCCGCCTCATCGTCGTCGTCGGGCCCCCCTCGCCGGCGAGCTCCCTCCCCTGCGCGGTCGCGCCGGACTCCCGCTCCCGCCTTGCCTCCTTCACGCCGTCGCGCCGCGGAGATATGGGTCGAGGAGAGATAATGACGCTTTTTTGCGTTTCTTTTGGGCTGGTAGCCAAAATGCGTCATGTGATTCGGTCACCCTAGGCAAAGCACTGTGCGAGACTCATTTTTAGGTTTGGGTAGCTCTGTTAGAGTCAGTCTTATCTGTGTCATGCTGTTCACATGATACCGACCGCCAGCGTTTGGTGACAACGGGCCTGTTCGGCTGGTACTAAAGCGGGTTGATTAGCCGGCTGAAGCTGATTTGTCGTGAGAAAAATACTGTAGATTCTAGTTGATAACCCGGCTGATCAGTCTGGAAACCGAGGGATGAATCAGATACCGTGCTTGTTGTCAAAAAAAAAAAATCAGATACCGTGCTCTAGCAGCACACCATGATAACACGTTACACGTGCACGCCTGCTCTAGCAGTAGGGATGGCATCTGATCGGATCACGCGTGAGCAGGACTTCACCGGCGTTCTGAGCTCTGCCACTGATGCAGATGTGCACAAGCACCAAAAGAAGCTCAAATCTTTTTTTGTCCCTTTGCAATGCTAGTTCTAGTTGGATGATGGAGCACAAACAAATTACTGTAAATGTCTGTTCTCTTCATACACACATCATCACTCGAGAACACGATGCGGCGACGCGAAGATTACATAACCATCATAAACGCATGGCATGGCATCAGTGATCAGTGGGTGAAGGTGTAGAAGACGGTGCCGACATAGACGGCGAGCGCGGTGGTGACGAGCCCGACGAGCCCCGCGGCGGCCTTGGCGGCGGCGCGGTCAGTGGGGCACCCCAGCGTACCGAGCCGGATCTGCACGACCATCACCATGGACGTCATCAAGAACACGCACCCGACGACGGAGCCCACGGCGGAGGCCAGCATCCCGAGGCGGAGCACGCGGGCGTCGATGTGCGCGCGCAGCGCGTCGTGCGGGTCCTTGGAGTTGATGAGGTTGAGCGCCAGCTTCAGGCCCTGCGCCACCAGGCTGGAGAAGAGGAACGACGAGAAGGCCACCACCTCCAGCACCAGCAGCGACCGCGCCACGCCGGGGCCCGCGTCGCACCGCGGGTCGTTCGCGAGGCTCCGGAGCTGGCCTGGGGTCGCGAGGGACAGGCCCACGAACACGGCCACCGTGAAGAGCGAGTTCACGTTCACCACGCCGTCCAGCGCCGTCACGTGCACGCTCGTCGTGTTCGCGCTCAGCGCCGCCGGGAACTTCCACTCGTACCCGTGGTGGTGGTGGTGGTGCGGTTGCTGGTGCCCGCCGCCGCCATTGCCGTTGCTGTACTCCTCAGATCTGGGATGGAGACAACAAGATAAATTCACTTCTTGATCCATCGAAGGGTTGCGACTTTGCGAGAGAGAGAGAGAGACTTACTCATCCATGGCTGGCACGACGGGATGAGGTTGGATCAGACAGAGCCTCGGGGTTCTTGGACTGCTGATTTCGCAAATCAACCTTTGGGATGGTGAACTGGGGATGGGAAGGGAGAAGATGGAGATGGAGCAGCGGATCCTCCAAAAGGCAAGAGCTAGATGGAGGGATTAAGGGAGAACGTGTGGGGGCCAAAAGCTAGAAGCTGCTTTTGGTGACTGCTTGCTGCGCCGCGGCTGCAACAGCCACGCGTCATTGCTACAGTGATCTACAGCAGCTGAGAAATATCACCCGAGCGATAAAAACACGGAATTTATATAGTTTAGTGTTTTCTTTCAGAATCTATTTTGGCAAATCAAATTGGGGCATAACCTTGTGATTTATGCTTCACTATTTAGGGCCTGTCTGGTCAAAAGCTAGAAGCTGATTTTGGTCTCTCATGCCCGTTTCTCCTTTCCAAAGTGGTTGATGAAAAAATATTCTGCTGCCAGGCTGTGGCAGGGTGACAGTGGGCACAGAATCTATACCATAGATCACTTATCTGTACTACGATGACCAAATGAGATGCCAGCGTCCCCATCTAAGGGGTGTTTGTTCGAGCTACTAAACTTTAGTAGCTACTAAACGGTTTAGTCATTTTTAGTAACTCCAGAGTTACTAGAGAAGACTAAAATCCTTTTAGTAACTTTTAGTCATAGCGTTTAGTTAAAAAGTTACTAAAGTGATTAAAAACTACTAAATTTAGTAGCTATTAGACGAACCAAACAGGCCCTAAAGCATGTTCATTCAATCATCTAAAAGAAACACACTCCACTGACCCTTTTTTTTCTCTTGAAAATAGGACTTCATTGAGAAGCCAGATGAAATGAGATGGTTGCATTACAAAGAAGACCAAGACGACTGAAAACAACCGGGCAACAAGCTGAAATCAGCGCATTCTAAAGGCCTATTTGGCATGACTTCTTGTGGCTCCAGCTCCTACAAGCAACTGTAGTAGCATCGTTCCAGGAGCCATTTTTCTCAATTCGCACAAACGTGGAGCCAAGAGAAGCCACCATTGGAGCAAGGACTCTGGCCCCGTTCGGCTTACCCAGAAACTGACTTATTTGGCTTGTTTTTTTCAGCCGAAACAGTGTTTTTCTCTCACAAACAATTCAGCCAGAACAAGGTTTTTCAGTCAGTTTCAGCCAAGTTTCAGCAAGCCGAACGAGGCTGGTGTCCGAAAGAGCTCGGCCAAATGGGGCCTAAGTTTTACCAACTCAAAACATGCGTCAGCCCGTAACAAAGCCATGAATTCAGGTAACCAGTAAGCTTTCGTTCATTATAAGCATAGTACAGAGATTAGAGTGAGAACACCTGAAGTGAAGTTGGCAATATGATAGTCTGGCATGCATCCACAGTGCAATCCCAAATCTTGACCATAGATTTTAGCCAGCTATTTGCCTAAACAGCTATAGATAGTTCTCGTGAACTGAGCTCTAAATTTGCAATGACACATCTCAATACAGAGCAAACCAATAAACATGACGCATAGCAGGTAGCACAGCTAATAAACTCCAACACACAGCCTCATAAGAAGTCTGAAGCAGGGGGTCCTTTAGGCAACAGAGCTTGGAAACAGGTATAAGGTATAAAACACAAGGGTAAATGACCATCTGGTCTGTATCTCCAGCACACAAACAAAAATTTAGAACCGGTACTTCGCCCCAGCAGCCTTCTTTCTGGCTGGCACCCTGTAGAATCTGAAAAATTACACACAATAAGAAAAGTGAAACATGCTTTAGTTCATTTTCCCCCAACGGCTAGTATGGGCTGGTTTGAACACCAACACCCTCACCACTGTGGATCAATACATAGCTGATATATACCATTTACAAAGTAGCCTCAAACTATATACCAAATGCTGTACACATGAATGGAGCAAATTGTGCATCTGTGCAGAATCTACACACTCAAACCTTTTCTTTTTCCTGGTCAGATCTTATACAGGTCAAGCCTTGGGCACTAGCTTCATCATGAAGTTGTATTGCACTCCTTTAGCTATCTTGGGTTCAGGCCATTTAGCTCCTTCTGGTACGTGGATGCATTTGAAACCTTGATTTTTGTACAGACGTAGGGCAGCTATGTTGTTTACATCACAATGCAATGCCATTGACCGGCATCCCCAACTCCTTGCCCGTGCCTCTGCTTCTTGGACTAACATTTTAGCAATTCCTTTCCGACGTTCCTCCTTCCGCACTGCGACATTTGCTATGTATGCAATACCTGTCCTGCACAAATTGGAAATAACACTGAGTACCTTTTAGGGAGGGAGGGAGGGGGAGAGGGGGGGGGGGGGACTTTGCCTGCACATTTAAAAAAAAAAGAATGAAATGCAAATTGGAACATCATTTGATATCCCATACAGATTAAAGGGAGCACAGCCAATGGCATGGACTGATTTGTAATTAACTTGTTCACTACATAAAGGGCGTACCCGGTGCAGAGAGCTTCCGCTCTGTGCGGGGTCTGGGGAAGGGTGTTAGTAGCAAGCCTTACCCTCGCCTATGCAATGCGAGGAGACCGCGACTCGAACCTGGGACCTTCCGGTCACAGGCGGTAAGACTCTACCGCTTGCACCAGGCCCGCCCTTCAACAACTTGTTCACTACATACAATAGCCAAAAGTAATTGCCAAAGGTTATTTAGAATGTGAATCAGATTAAGTAATTGTATTTAGTGGTATTAGGGGAGAATACATGCCCTAAAAACTAAGTATTTCATACTCAAGTTTAATGTAAGAAAGTAGGTTAAACTTCCTCCTGTTAGCTACAAACTAAATGTGTGGATATTGATATGCTCATAGTCACATAAAACGGGTTCACAACTTCAACCCTCGACCTGGGTTCGTCGACCCCGACCCGGGTTCACGGGTTCATTTTCGACCCGAAGTGTAAAAATCTCTCACAAGTAGCGTACCACGTACCATGACCCCGTACCTCGACCCATCGACCCAGAAACTTTGTGACTATGGATATGCTATCTGAAAGAAACCTGATTAGAGTTCAACTAGATAGTACGAAGCGGGCAGAGGGAGGGGAAGGAAGGAGGGTCTAAGTATGATTTAATTAGGGTGAAGGGTGGGCCTTGGCTTGTGCTTACTTTTGTATGTACTGGGGATCCAATGTTTGAACTAGCTTTCTTGCAAAATAAGCAAGGCAAGGTTGCCTAGAAATTCCCTTTTTGAGACGACACCATGCATGGGAGCTTTTAGCACTGGGTGTGCCATGTGACTTAATTAGGGTAATATTGAACAGAAATAACAATCTGTCAGCATAACTAAAACTTACATTGTTTTGAATACATTCCAAGATGGAATAAAGACTAACAGTATCCTGCTTCAGTTGAGAAATGTTTGCTCAAACTATGTTAGATTTAATCAACAAAATCGATCATTCCTTTTTCTTCTGTGTAACTTATCTAATTTAATACCCCTACTTCATAAAAACCTGGGCTGACAAAACACATGGTATTGCCTCTAATCACAATCAAATGAAAATTCAAGTTCAGTTCACCATTCACATAGAAGTTTGCCACCTTTTCTGTAGTGCGCATGGTGTTTTGTGTGCTTCAATTATTTGTTTGTGTACTTGTGTGTGATGGCAGGTGGTTTTTGATTCACCATTGTACCTAGTCACTCCTTTAATGCAATGACATGAAGCTCTGAAATGTTCTATTCTATTTGCTGCTAAATTGGCGGAGTCTTACATTTTCTTTAGGAAGCTGGCGATAGGTCAAGTTTTTTCTCAAATTTTATAAACTAAAATTGGTCCATAAATCACATTGTAGTTGAACCATGCCATTCATTTCCAACATAGGTTATCTGCAGTACATCATTATATCTAGAATCTTGTGTGGTTCGGAGCTATGATGGAAAGAGTTGCTTTTGTCTAACCTGTGATTGCCTTTTTATTCTGAGAAAAGTAACCATGGTCCATAAAAGGGTAAGAAAAATCCCAAACTCAATATTGTCCTATACATAAAAAGATGTCATTTTCTTAGGATAGATGTGAGGGACAGGGGGGGAGTGTGTGTGTGTCTAGGGTGTGCTGGGGATTGGGAGTTTACTAACTCTCCCTTTTACCGTTCTCTTCTTACTGAAATAATACGCAGCTCTCCTGCATGTTCGTGGAAAAATAAATAACTAAAAAGATGCCATTTATAAGCATCTCAACAAGCTTGAAAAACTATGCTTTCTCCAACATTGAAGGGTTCGGGTAGGTGAGAATGTCATGACCAGAGCATAGTTAGCTGAAATCATGCCACAGCTTTCTTTAGAGCATCAAAGTGTTAAATACTATCTTACAGTATTTGAGTTAATTAGCTACCAGTTTAACCAAGAAACACATCAGACAACAGATTGTATGTAATTATGCTCAAGATCATAACTTTGCCATTTGTAGTTCACCTAAATATCTAGTACATAATATGTGTAGAAAGTCTTTCTGGCAGCTCAAAAGATGTGCTGCCAGAAGACTCAGAAGAGCAGAATATGATTACAGTGATAATCTAAAAAGCTGTAAAATGCACTAGCAATGTGTCCACGTGTTTCCCATCCATTGCAGTTGACGCGTGAAACCTAGTTTTTTTTTTCATGGACTAGTCTTCAACAAACTTCGAGTTAATGTCTTAATGACTTAACATAAATTAGAATTTACAACTGACGGAGTTTGCATTCATGGTTAGATTAGAATTACGTTTAGAGACTAAGCCCAAAAGTCACTCTATTCAGTTTTTTTTTTGTTAGCATGTAGGAGGTGAAGTATAATGTTTGCTTAAGAGAATCCTAGTAGCAGGGGGAGACATGGCCACCTTAGGCCACAAGAAAGCTGTCCCTGATTGCCGTATTATGACTGCTTTGTGACATTGCACATGTCCTCTGTCATGTTTAAACTTCATTACTTGCTAATTATGGCAGTATACATTTGAAAAGCCAAACAAGTTTAACAAGGAAAATGCATATAACTAGCAATGATAAACAGACAAGCTTACTAATGATATAGACCAAGTGACACCTACAGCAAAATTCATAGCTTGCATCCCTTCATAGTTAATAGTCTTAACAAATGGACCAGAGGAAATTCAATTTATATGTTTCGGTAACTAAATATGTACCTTCTCTGCTTCAGGGGTCCCCTTCTCGGAAGATAGTCTGCCACTGTATCAAGTGTAAGAATGCCAGCTATGGAGCCTCTACTGAGATTGTATTCCTGAAAGCTGGCATCTGTAGCATCTCCACACTCGATGGTGAAACTATTATTTACAGAATTAGAATTAACGGCCACAAGGCAAGTCTTCATGCACCCGGGTGGAACTGAAAATCCAGACAGGAGAGCAATGTAACGATCAATCCGGAGAACAAGGTCCAACGGGAACTTGTAACCAGGAAAGAACGAGCTGCAGTGAGTGTCAGTCACTTCCCAGCAGTCCTCGAGCCGTGCGTCTCGGACCACGATTTCAGGGCACAAAGTGGGCAGCAATTCAACTGCCTGGCTAGCATAGCAAATTCCTGAAAAACAAAAGAACGGAAATTAATGTCAAAGAGAACGGTTGCGTAGCTGGATCATGTCGCATGCGCGGCCAATCACCTCCCGTAGCCCTGTCGCCTGCGCGGAAAGGCCCCGTTTTGGCTGTTTGGATGAAGGAAATGCCGATCCGGCTCGTACAATTTACTGTTGCCGGCCTGCGAGATCTCACAAGGGTTTGTTTTGACCGGAGGGAGGGAAAAAGGGGGGAAATTTCAGCAGCTCATACCAGATCATGGCTCGGAAGCCGTTGAAGCTGGGGGCCAAGGACGCCGAGGCGCCTCCACCGGGGCAGGGCCCTCGCATTGCTTCCGGCGAAGCAGCTTGGGAGGCACGAGTGGAGGAGGAGCACGGCGGCCGCGCTGGGCCAGCGGCGGCGCAGGAGAGGAGAGAAGAGGTCAGGGGGAAAGGATAAGGATGAGGTAGAGAGAGCCATTGTCCTTTTTCACAACACCCCCTGAAAAATAAGTAGCACATATAGGATTGGATGAACTATGCTTTTAAAAAATAACTAAAAATCTAACTGCTTAAACATATAGTCATATAGATGTATAGTCAAACTATTCTTTCCGTAAGATCCACTAGCTTGTTTTAGAAATTCCATCGTCGAGATTAGACTATTAGAGTTGCGAAATACTTACTTGTTTGTTAATGAGTGTAACAATTGCAGAAAGAGAGAGAGAAAAAGAGATGCTTTGAAGCATGATTAAATCGAGTTTTGCAGTTTGGAGGAGTTTCAGGTGATTAGGGGGTGGTTATATTCAGTACCGAGGGGGTTGAAGTTTTCAGATGGTTTTCATAAAATTTAAATTTGAAACGACTGTCGAGTCATAACACAAACGAACCAAAGAATGCAGCGGATAATTAACACGTTTTCTATTGAAAGCGGCAAGATTTATAAGCAAACTATCAAAAGGTAGCTATCGGGCTTATGTGACAAAGAACGACTAGTTTTTGAACAAATTAGCAAAGGAGTCGTCGAAACTCTGGTTTGGGAGGGACCCTGTCGGAGTAAGGACGTCGGGCATCAAGCGTAGGGCGCACCATTTTTGTCAGCGGAACAAAGGATGAACAACAACATGGAGACGAAAGAGTAAAACGTGGAAAACGGTAGCAGATTGGTTTTTCATTGATTGTGTATGGTTGTACCTTAATCAGCCATAATCCTCCAATATATATAAAGTAGAGTGGTCTTAGTATAAACCTCCCTAGTCTACAAGATCGGAGAAGTTAAGTTCGGATCAGATCTGGCAACAACAAGAAATTCCGACGCCCAACTCACGACTCGCAGGTTGGAACTTCTGATATGTGTTGGAAGTTCTGACACCTCAACCTCCCAAACAAATTTAACCTCCTCTGACTTTTTTTCTGTCAACAACTTTATTGTTGGGAACAACAAGGATGAGGGTTTTTTTTTTGGTGCGTGTCTCGTTGTTTGGTGATTGGGTTACAAACTTTTTTCTTCTTAATATATAATATAATGATACGTAATTTTCGTGAAACACTGCATCTTGCGGGAAACAGTTGTAGTGGACAGAATGGGAAAATGCATATCTAGTTTGTGCACGCGCGCGCCTGCAGACAGATAAAGACATGAGCCGTGATAGATTTGATTGTGTTGATTGGTGGTGTTAGCCGTGATAGATTTGATTGTGTTGATTGGTGGTGTTCTTCCGGTCAGCAAGGGTTAAAAACATGTTGGTATCCAAATCACAGTGAAAGATTTGACAGTCAACACAATCAGATAATACATACATATTTATGAAAAAAAAAATAAAGCTAAAGCGTCACATATACGTTTTCTATTTCAAAAGGAAGTAGAGCTGATTTACAGGCATCATGTTCGCTTGTTGGTTTTAGCCAGGGCTTATCAGCCAGCCAACAATGTTTTCCTCTCACAACAAACCAACACCAGCCGGGCTTATCAGTCCAGAAACCAACCAGCGAACAGACCGATTAACTGGTAATACAAATCACTACAAAGCTGTTGCTATGCCTCAAGAGGTCTGGCAAAGATGAGGTATGAATCTCGGATAGCATGCATCTCAATTGTTGCATCATGTATAAGTATTCGCTCTCTGGGTTGTTTCTCCGAGCAGGATATCCCAAGACCAATGGCAGAAATCAAACAACTTTCAATTCGAGTTCTTGTAGTGCTATCATGAGTGGCTGTGGGAAGCCACATTACTGTGTCGGCTACCTCCCAGATTCTTTTTGGAAGAGCATCTTTGCAAAACTTGTGCAGATCTAGTGAACCTCTGAACATATCATCAATCGGGCTCTTTCCAGTAAACATCTCGAGCAACAAAATGCCGAGACTATAAACATCACCAAGAGCTGAAACATAAGAACCTTCACCATACTCTGATTGTTCAATAAGTTATTCATCAGAACGTGATGTTAAGAGGAGAACTATGGATATAATAATAAAATCCAAAATAAAGTATTTTGAATTACCTGGGGCAACATAACCAACAGAACCTCTTATTCTGAACATGCTGTTTGAATTTTGTATGGTTTGACTTGCACATTCTGCGAGGATTCTTGACAGGCCAAAGTCTCCAATTCGAGCACTCATGTCTTCTGCAAGAAGGATGTTGCTTGGCTTAATATCACAGTGAATGATCGGTGGATGACAGTGATTATGAAGATAATCCAAAGCATCCATAACATCAACAGCAATATCTAACCGTTGTGCTAGGTTGAGAGTATTGCTTGGAGTGCGCAAGCCAAACTTTGGATGAAGCCAGTCATTTAAGCTACCATTGGGCATGAACTCAAAAACCAATGCCTTGAACTCTTGACCTTGGTGATTGATGCTTGAGCAACATGTGATGATCTTTATGAGACATCGGTGGCGTACCCTTCTCAATGCCTCACATTCAACCGTAAAACTTCTAGTAGATCCATGTTGTTCGGGGTTAAAAACCTTCACAGCTGCAATAGTTCCTTCATCTTCAAAAGTGCATTTATAGACTGCCCCAAAGCTTCCTTTACCAAGCAAATTGGCTTCAGAAAACCCATTGGTCCCATTTGATAATGCATGATAAGAAAGTCTTCCATACTGTTCCTCAGCTAATGTCGGTCCGATGCAGCTCTTATGCTTTCATGCAAACAGAATAAGTGTAATGGCTAAACCTAAGAAGAAGAGAGCACTTGCTGTTCCCAGGACTATTGAAATGTACCTCAGCTGTACTTTTCTGCTCTGTTTCACAGAATTATTGTGGCATGGAGCTAAATGAAGCTGAGGTATTCCACCACAGAGCTCATTATTTCCGGTGATTGAAAATTCGGTCAAGTTTCTGAAAATGCCCTCTCTTGGTACTTCCCCTTGCAGATTGTTGAAAGATAGATCTAGTTCGTACAGTGATGTCAGGTTCTGAAGCATTGTAGGAATGGTTCCGGACAAGTTGTTGTGTGCCATATGCAAATATTGCAAACTGCGTATACTACCAATGCCATTAGGAATAGTACCAGACAACTTATTCATGGACAAATCAAGTGCACTTAGACCCTTTATATCGCATATAGATTGAGGGATAGTTCCCTGAAATGAGTTGTTGTCCAACATTAGCCGTTCCAACACCGTGCAGCTCCCAATACTATCTGGTATCTCACCAGATAATTGGTTTCCAGACAGATAGAGGACATTCAGGTTCTTCAAGCTACCAACTTCAGAAGGAAGGGATCCTGATATTAAATTATATGATAAGTTGCAAGAAAAAAGTTCTGGTAGTCTGAAAATATCTTTGGGAATTGAACCGTTTAGGCGGTTCATTGACAGATCAAGGGTTATCAAATTCCTCAGCTTCCCTACGCTTGCTGGAATTGAACCCTCCAGTTTGCCATTGTATGCAGTTAATTTCGACAGCTGCGAGATATTTCCCAAAGATGAAGGTATGAGACCTGACAGTTGAGTATCATACATCTTTAGCACAACCAAGTTCCCTAGCTTGCCAATGCTTTCTGGAACTACTCCAGATATGCATGTATTCGCCACGCTGAGTAATTCCAAGTTTACAAGATTTCCAATGCCAGATGGGATGCTCCCCGATACCCTAATGTAGTCTAACGAAAATAATTTTAGTGTTGTTGAGAGATTCGCTATTGAAGTTGGCAGCTGACCCGTGAAAGCGTCGTTGCCGCCAATATCTAGTTCTTGGAGTTGGCTGCAGTTTGACAACGAAGTGATGAATTCCCACCCCTCTCTGTCATTCGCTTGAAGCATGGTATTGTACAAGTATAGAATCTGCAGAGCTCGCAACTGCCCCAACATGCGAGGCACATATCCACTTAGGCTATTACTGTCGAGTTCAAGGTCTGTGAGTGCAGTGAGGTTTGAGAGTGAAGCAGGGATGGATCCAGTGAACTGATTGTCAGAAAAGGAAAGATACCTCATGCCAGGAAAACTGTTGCCGATATCAGCAGGCATGTTTCCATGCAGCATGTTCACTTCGAGCTGCAACATGGTCAGCGAAGATAGGTTGTACAAGGAGCAGGGCGGCTCACCGACGAGACGGTTAAACTCGAGGTTCAGGTACTGGAGGCCCTGGAGGCAGCCGAGGCCTGGAGGGATCTCGCCATTGAGATAATTGTACGAGAGGTCCAGGCAAGTCAGGGATGACAAGTTGGCCAGCGACGCCGGGATGGCCCCTGTGAGGTTGTTGTCCCGCAGGTTGAGCACCTGCAAGAGCATGAGCTTGGTACCGAGATCATGGGGCACGCGACCCTGGAGCTGGTTGGAACGGAGGTGAATGGCCGTGAGTCTGGTGCAGGATGTCAAGTTCACAGGGAGGTCGCCGGTGAGGGTGTTATTCTGCATGTCGAGGGCCCGGAGGTGGTGCAGGTGGCCAAGACTCGCGGGGATGGCCCCGCTGAACGCGTTGGAGCTCAGCTTCAGGACCCTGAGGGATGACAGGTTGCCGATCGCCGGCGAGAGGTAGCCGACGAGCCCGCGTGAGTGCAGGCTCAGCGCCACAACTCGCTGTCGCCGGTGCTTGTTGCCTCGGCATGTCACCCCCTCCCAGCTGCAGAACCCACCGGCGGTGCTGCTGCTGTCGTTCCACGAAGCAAGCGGGTCATCGTACCCTCCGCTGATTGCCGCAGCCTTGAAGGCCAGCAGTGTGGCCTTGTCGTCGTCGGCTCCTGCTGCAGCACCGCCGGCCTTCAAGGCAAGCTCAGGTGACAGTGACACGAAGAAGAAGGGTACCAGCAGCAGCAGCAGCCAACTCAGGGAACACATGTACATCGCCATGCCGAGTGATTTAGTGAGTGTGTAGTGGGCGATCGCCGAGGGCAGTCGTTTGTTGGTGGTTTATAGCTAACTTATTATTGGCGGAGACCAGGTGAAATGTGTGATTCTCGTCTTGCTCTACTTTCTCTGTTGATGACATTGTTTTTTGGAGCGGTACTGTGCCTCGACTACTACTCTGGTGAGTGTTTCGTGGTCTTACAGCCCCATTGCTGATGATTGGTAACCTGTCCAGCTTTCTTGGTAAAAAATGGCAGTATATAATATAATACATGGACCAGCGGTGTTCTTTTGATCTCTGTTGCCTCCCATATATATTGGTCTACACTTGGAAGTGGGTTAGGCAAACTAACGTGCCTTTATTTTGCCACAACGGAACGAGTTGGCGACCTTGACCTTGACCGTGACCCGAACAGGTAGCCCATCTGAGCTCGTAACATCTCTGTCGATCAATTGAGTTCCGCAGTCCGAATGGCACAGGCCATGGTACGACTTGACCACATGAATTGGGTCTCCAATACAACTAAGATGTTTTTTTTATAACAACTAAGGCGGTGGATCCAGGTTTTACTCAAGACTAGGGCCTAAGCTAAAAATGTTGTGCGATAGACATGATAAGATGAAAATAAATACCTAGTCTCTAGTGAGCCATGTCCTCGTCAAGCTCTGGATGTGAATAAGATTGTTGCAAAGTCTTGGTCCTCTTCATTGTGAAGAACCTGTAGATGAGTACATCCATGAATCCATCATCCAATTGAATAGAAATTAATTAGAACAAGAAAATGAAATCTGAACTCATACATACCAGCTCAGAACTGAAGAGGGGCCGGAGGGAGGGAGCAGATGAGTAGCAGGCCGGACGAGCACCGAAGAGGGGCGACCGGGAGGGCGCTGTCGGCCGCCGGGCGCCGGCTGCCCCTGGCCGCGTGGCCTTCTCCGTCCGCAGCAGGGGGCAGGGGCGGACCTGGGCCCTGGCCGCTGGGCGCTGGCGGCTGGCCGCCTGGGGCCTCGGTAGTGTACAGTGGCGGCCGGCGCAGGCCGCGAGGCGTCCGCGGCGGCGGTGGGCGGTGGCCGCCTGACGGCCTGAGGCCTCGGCGGTGGCGGTGTGGCCTGGCTGGCTTGCCGCCTAGGCGCCCGGCGCACGAACCGCGCGGAGCCGCGGATGGGGGCAGGGGTGCTCGGTCTCGGTCGCTCACGAGTCAGAGGAATGGGCTTCATTTGTGGACTTATTGGTCTATAAAAACTATATGGGCTATAGAGTGTTAGTGGCCCAGTGACTAGGGCCTGGGTCGCAGACCCACCCCTGAACTGGGATGTTGTTTTTGGTTCTACAACTACAAACGCAACCGCAATGTCTATCAGGCGACCGGTCGCGCTCGGTCTCCACCGCGCGACACCCCTTCGCAACGGGCCGGCCCAGCACTGGCCTTCGCCTCCCTAGCCCCAAGCACCAACCCCCAGTCCAGGCGTCTCCTTCTCCTTTCGTTCGGAAGAGTGTGCTCCGAGTCCCCGGAAGGCCGGAAGCAATGTCCGAGATGAGATGAGCGAGCAAGCTGTGGTCAGGGCGCTCCTAGTTGTAGAAGCCGGGATGCTCCACCGTTTTGCTCGGTCGCAGCCGTCGCCCGGTGACGCCGCGCCAGGCGCCAATCTCAGCCCCTCCGCCGCTCTCCGTCCTGCCGCCGTCGAACCGAGCTTCGTATGTCTTCTTCTCAGCCACCTTCCCCGTTGTGCTTTGCTCTACAGATCTCTTCTTTGCTGCTTCTCCCGCTGTTGCGGTCTGCTCGTGCGTTGTGTTCGATGTGAGTACACCTCAAATCCTATTCCTTCAGTTCTTCCTGCAGTGCCTTTTTATGTGGATATGTTGCTCGCTCAATTTTCTCTAGCTATTTATATTAAGAATGAAACTTCATTCAGTTATCTTGTTGTGGCAAGCTACTCAAATGTTATTGACATTACTTTTTGATAGATTTTATTTTTTGATGCTAGCATTACAAGAAAGGGTGATAAGTGTTCATATATCACATATATATTTTAGTTAGTGAACATGCACTACTTACCACCTATTGCAATTGATTTGTGCAATTTAGCTAAACACCTAGTTAGGTGTGGTATTGTTTATATATATATTTTTTGTTCTGCAGTCCATCGATCTATAGCAGCAGTCATATTTGCTCGTTTATTCCTTGGTTTCCTGCAGCTATTGTGTTTCACATCGAGTAGTAGCAACAACTTGCTCAGGCTTCATGTTCATGCTCATCAGCTAGCCATTACAGCCCAACGGCAGGAACATGAAAACATACCAAAGTCCTAAAGACACAACAATGATGGAGAGAAGTTATATCTAGTAGAGAGTACTGAACTAGCTCAGCATCAGATTTGGCACCGGCACTTTCACTACTACTTCCAGTAAGTGACTTACCAAGTTGCATAGAAGTTAACTAATAAAGGCTTCTCAGACTTCTCCTTCTCCAACAACTCATCAAATGAGGAAAAAGTTTGCTTCTTAGCTTCCACCTATCCATCCAAAAATTAAATACAGGTAAAATATCTGAAGAAATGGCAGAAATCCACAAGTTGTCTTTTTTGGGGGTAAATAAGAGCTATGCAACACTAATGAAAAAGGATACATGTAAGGAACCAGTTATAGGACTCTAAGCACTCATAAAAAATCGCAAATAGTACAAGTGGCACTTGCCTACACTGGAAAGTAATCCGATGAGTATTAGAAGGAAAAAACATCACCACACAGCACGTACTAATTTCATGTTCAGTATAGTTCACTCAAAACTAGGAACTTAACTATTTCAGTTATGTTCAGTCATAGTTCATTATATTTCATGTTTGTAGTTTAACAATTTCAGTTTTTTATTCTTGTTCTTAATTTCATGTTTCGTAGTTCACTCAGAACAATGAACTTAATTATTTCAGTTTTGTTCAGTATTTTTCAGCTTTTTTCATTGTTATTTCATTATAGGTTCAGGTTCAGTCATTTTATTTTATTGTTGTTCAGTATTGTTCATTATGAATTTTAGTAATAGCTATTTCAACTCCTCTCTGTTATCTTTCCATGATCAGTTCAGTTTCAGTTTATATATGAGTTTTGAGATTCAGTTTTTCACTTCAGTTTTTAGTTTTTTTCGCTTTTAGTTTTAGTTTTCTTTCATTTTTCTTTGAGTTTTAATGTTATAATTATTAGCTTCTAAGCATGCTCTATTTTCATTTTTTTCAGTTTTTAGTTTTGTTGTCTTTCAGTTTCAGTTAGCTTAGTTTTGTTCACTTTCAGTTTCAGTTTGCTTTCATTTTTCTTTTAGTTTTTAGCTTATAATTATTAGCTTCTAAGCATGCTCTGTTTCCATTATTTTTTTTCAGTTTTTAGTTTTGTTTTCTTTCAGTTTCTTTCATTTTGCTTTGAGTTTTTAGCTTATAATTATTAGAGGGTATTATGATTGTGCATGACTGCTTGCAATTTTCCAACTGGGGAATGGTTAAATTAGTTTCTAGAAGCTATTTCAGTGTTTCATTATTTTTTTCAGTTTTCCTTTTAGTTGTATGATTTTTGTTAGTTTTCAGTTTAACCTTTTTTTCTCCAGTTTTTAGCTTCTAATTATTAGTTTCTATGTATATCTTGTTCTATGTAGTTCCTGTTTTCTTTCAGTCATTTATTTCAGTTTGTAATTTCAGTAATTTATTTTATTTTTCCATTTCAGTATGCATGGTACAAGGGTATATGATTGTGCTTGGCTGCTTGCAATTGTCCAACTAGTGAAGGTTAATGTAACACCCCAGTGTTATGCCAGCATTTAGGCACTGCAAATCATGCATATTGTACATCATCAAGCATCCTAATCATACATGCCTAATTATGTACATAATAACTAAAGCCATGCTTCGAAACGTATGAAACATGCTCGTGAAACATGAATGTTGCATACACTTGTTTAGAGTTATTTTTGCCCTAATTATGCTTGCTAGGTTAGTAAAACATGTTTGGCTATGATTGTAAATCATCTAGAATTATTTAGCACATTTTTTGGAGCAAAGTTTGTATTCAAACTTTTGACAAAATATGCATTTGAAATCTTTATTGAAAATGGTCAAAAATTCTCCCTATTTAGCTTTTGTTTCCCAATTCAAAATCTATGCAAAATTTTTAGTTGGTCCCTAAAACAAAGTTGTAGAGGATTAAATTCTAAGCAACTTTTATTTTTGGGCCATTTTCAAAATAAGTCATTTTCTTGCTCAAAAGGGTATTTAAAAACTGATATTTGAAATTCCTTGAAAAATAGAATTTAAAAAAGGGTTTTCTCCTTACACGGGCCGCCGCCTCATTTCTGGCCCGCTAGCCGAAGCCGGCCCAACAATTCCTGCACGCCGCGCCCTTTGCCTCGGCCCAGCCCAACTCGCGCGACGGCCCGCCTCCGCGCCGCTCCCCTGCTCCCGCTCGCCGTTCGCCAGCGCGCGCCGCGTCCTGACCAGCGCCAGAGCGCGCTTGCCGCGTGGCCACCATGCGCCGGCGACGTACGCCGCGCGGCAGCCACGGCCTGCCTCCGCTTCCACGCGCTCGCCTTCTTCTGCTGACCCCGCTGCGCACCCCACTCCACTCTCTCGCTCGCTCGGCAGCAGCGACAGCAGCATCGCGCGCTTGCCCTCGCCACCGCACGCCGCTACTCGCCGGAGCCAGCTCGCCCGGCCGTCCTAGCTCGCCGCTGAACTCTCCATCTCGCCCGCAGCTCCGCCCCCTCCTCGCGCACCCCGTGCTCGTGTCACTTCGCCGTGGTAAGCGTCCCTTCCACGGGAATCACTCGCCGGGGCACGGCCGAGCTCGCCGGTGAGCTCCGCTCCC
>NW_027097369.1:31882-60000 GCF_019320115.1 Miscanthus floridulus
CGTCGGGGGTTCCCCTGACTTTTGTGCGACCCTGCGCTTCCTTTTCGCTCGGAAGGTGGTGGAATGTGCCTTGCTACCCTCGATGGAGAGCGGTGGCACTTCCGGTGAGCTGTTTTCGGGTAGTCGAGTGGAGGCCCGTACCCCATTCGCTAGGGGATGGCTAGTGGTCCAGACACACTCCAAGAGTACCAGAGGATGTCTCTAGTGGGTGCCAAGGCCGTTCGCTAGGCCTCGGTGGCTCGATGCCTCCCTACGGTGGGATCCCATTCGGAGACTTTTCCTCCGGTCTGGACACAACTTTGGGCGTCCCAAGCGTTTCGCTTGCTTGGGTCTCGGCCCTGTATGGGCTCGCCCGCGGTCGTCCCTGACTCTGTTATCCTGGGGCGGCTGTCGAAACCCTTTGGGGCCCAGCCTTTGAACCCTGGATCGTAATAGGTTCAGAGCCGAATTCCTTCATGCGAAAGGAATAGGCCGCAGGGAATATCTTCCCTATTGGCTTGGTACGGGCGGCGCGCCTTTTGAGGCAGTTTCATTGGGAGTCAAACGACACCTGCTGCCGTAGTGGCCGAGCGTGGCGTGGTGGATGGGACGTAACCGTCCTCGCATTTAATGCGGGAGACGTGGGTGCGTGGGCCGGTGAAATCGGCTCATGGTTAACCACGCCGGATTGGAGGGAAATTTCCCCAATTTCATCGCCCGCTCGTTTCGCCTCCTCCCTGCATAAATACCTGGGGAGTTTTGCCCCTCCTCGTCTTACCTTGGCTGCATTAGCGCCGCCCCCCGCCGAGCCGTCGCTAGAGCAGCGAGTGCCGAGAAGGAGAGGAGGAAGAGCGAGCCTAGGGACGAAGCGAGAAAAAAGCGAGAGCGTGGGAGGGAGAGAAAAGACTCACCGCCGCACCTGATTCCTCCATCGCACCCATGGCCGGTGACATCGTTGTTGTCGAGGCGGACCCCTAGGATCCGTCGGACGTCACCGAGGAGATGCTCCAGTCGCTTGTCGATGGTGGGGCTCCTCCGCCCGGTGACTAACTCCACTAGGCCAGAGTGGATTGCTCCGTACGGCGAGCCGGAGCCGAGGCCTCACGACGGCTACGTCGTAAGCTTCATCTCCTTCCACGAGCGTGGCCTCGGTGTCCTGGCGGACCGGTTCATGCGGGCGCTCACGCACTACTACGGCGTGGAGCTCCACAATTTTAATCCCAACTCCATCGCTCAGGCGGCCATCTTTGTTGCCGTCAGTGAGGGGTATTTAGGGATCGCCCCCCATTGGGAGTTGTGGCTCCATCTGTTCTGGGCGGGGCATACTACAAAGCCGACGGGCACGTCGGGTAAGAGGAAGGCGGCGAGGGCCGGAGGCTGCACTCTCCAAGTGCGTCAGGACCGCCTGCACCTCTACATCCCGGCCCAACTCGCGTCCTCCAACCGCCGGTGGTACACGAGTTGGTTTTACCTTCGTAACAATGACGGAGGGCTTCCTCCCTACACCGGGCGAATTGTGGGGAGTTGCCCGGAGAAGTGGAAGTGGGGCGTCCCGAAGGTCGACCAGCCCAAGCTGGAGCCGCTCCTAGAGGGGCTGGCGAGGCTGCGGGGCCACGGCCTCACCGTGGCTGTGGTCGTGGCCGCGTTCCACCGCCGGAGGGTGCTGCCGCTGATGGCTCGGCGGCAGCGGCTGTTCGAGATGAAGCCGGGTGAGCCCATTGAGGGCACCTGGATGTCCTCCTCCGCCCTTTCCGAGGAGGAGATTCTTCGTCGGGTGGGGGAGACGGTAGAGGCGAAGCTGAGGGGCGGCAACCTGACCTCTATCGCGATGCGGCCATCGTGGGGGTTCCTTTCGCTGGTAAGTCGTGCGCCGCTGTAGCCTCTGAACCTCCTCAGTCTCCCCTTACCCCTTGTTCCCTTATGTGCGTTTGTCGTTCCTTTAGGGGATGAGGGACGTGCGCTCCTCTCCACCGCCCGTTCCCAAGGACGCGGGCCGGCGGGCGGTCAACCGCGCTCACGCCGATGCGCAGAAGAGGCGAAAGGACGCCAAGGCGGCGAAGCGCACGAAGCACATCCTTGCGCGCGAGGAGCTAGATAAGCGCCGCCGTCAACAACGGAAGGACGGTCTTCCGCTGGAGGAATCCCCGTCGACGTCGTTGTCGACGGAGGCCTCGAACGGGGATGACAAAGTCGAGAGAGGGCGAGGTCCCCTGGACCACCTTCCTGATGTCGTGGAGGTGGCGCCCGGGGTGTCGGTAAGCAGCCCGGCACACCCAGGAAGGGGAGGAGAAGCGGACCCAGGGCCGGCGGTTGCCCGCTCCAGGGCCGAGGCCGACACGCCCGAGGCTCGGGCGTTAGGCAAACGCGCCGTCAGCCCAGTAGGCTCGGCGGCCGTGGTGGAGCGGGTGGCGGCGGAGGCGACGCCGCCGCCCCTGCAGGGGATCGAAGGGGCGCCGGGGTCCACTGAAGACCGACCGGCGTCGATGGATACGGAGGCGACGCCTCCGCCGCCGCCTCCACCGCTGCGGATGAGGTTTGCCGTGGCGAAGCGGGGCCGCCCCGATCAAGGCAAGTGTATTCTTGGCAGGGTCATGGTGTTTTTCAGTCGCTTTTTTAGTTTTGCGCTGACCCTGTAGGTTAATTTTCCTTAGTTGGAAGCGGCCTACGGACGACCTCCCCTTGGCACCCCTTAAGGCGCTTAAGGCGGGCCCCGGCTCCTCCGCACGCTGGGTGGCGGAGGCACAAGCCGCTATCCAACACGGCGCAGCGTCGGCGAGGGTCGACCCAAAGGGGCCGCCCGCCCAAGGAGGGGCTGCCGAGGCGGCCCCTACACAGATGAGGGAGGGAGCGCCTCCGCCTCGTGGGGGCGAGGCTCGCGAGTCGGATGGGGCCGGCGTGCCCTTTGTTGCCGAGGCCCCTGGGGTTTCCGAGGCTGAGGCGACGGAGGCTACGGCGCCTACGACCGCCGAGACCGCGGTGGCTGCGGTCGGTGTCTCTACGTCTGCCGAGGCCACGATGGCGGAGGCCAGAGCCCCCGAGACCGTCGAGGCCGTAATTGCAGAGGCCGGAGCCCCCGAGGTCACCAAGACCGTCGTGATGGCGGCGAGGCCGTCTGTGCAGGAGGCGGAGATGCAGGCGGCGGCTGCCTCGGTGGTGCCCTTGGTTCAGGGCCCGCCGTTGGTCTATCCGATCTCCTCCGACGATACTTCCCGGGCGCGGGAGGTGGTCGACGCCGCGGAGACCGATGCCGTGGAGCAGCCAGCGCCGCTCTTGGACGAGGGAAGCTCGGCCCTCGTGCGGGTCCGGCCCGAGCCTCGCGGGTGGGATCACCCGTGGGTATTGTGGCGGAGCCGGGACGACCCTGAGGGGGGGCCTCTGTTCGCCCTTGAGGACGCGGCCGAGGGCGGGCGCTGGAACACCTTCGAGCAGTACCGCCAGCTGCCGGAGCGGTCGCTACGGACGGCGCTGTCCGTGGTGGCCGATGAACTGCCCGGAGTCGTCCAGGTTCGTGTTTTCCTTTCTCGCGCGACGTTTACTTTCCTGATTTTGTTGCGACCAATGACCCTCGCTCTGCTTCCTCAGGAGCTCGAGACCCAGTCGCTTGGGAAGTCGGTCTTTCTCCGGCGGGAGAGGGGCGTCTGGGACCAGCTTCACCGGCAGAAGGGCCTTCTTGCCGGCGCTAACGAGCTTCTGTCGGCGTGAAGTGCGGAGGTGGAGGACCTCCGCCTTCGCTGTGCCGATGCGAAGGTCGAGGCGGCCGCGGTCCAGGCGCAGCTCGCCCCTTTGGCGGTGCGGGTCAAGGAGCTGGAGGAGGAGCTTACCCGCGCGGCCAGCGATCGGGATGCCTTCAGGTCCCGGGCCGAAGAGGCGACGGCCTCGGGCAAGACCCTCGCCGGGCAGTTGGGGGCAGAGGAGAGTGCGCACCGGCTGACCAAAGGCTCTCTGAACGAGGCCCTCGCTGCGATTGAGGCCTCGCAAATCGAGGCTGTGGTTTTGAAGGGGACGGTCGAGGGTGAGTTCCAGTCCCCTTGTTTTGTTTCCTTTTCCTTATGTTTGCTCCCTGACTTCCTTGTATGACGCAGAGCTGGGAAGTGAAGCTTCTAGGGCGGCAGAGGCCTCTAGGTTCGAGGCCCATCGGTTGAAGGAGAAGGCCGAGGCCTGTCAAGCCGAGACCCATCGCTGGGAGCAGAAGGCCAAGGGTGAGTTCTGTGGGCTTCCGTCCCTAGCTTAGGTTGTCCTTTCTCTCGCTCGTCTTCATTCCATTTTCCGCGGTGCAGAGTCGGAGGCGGAGATCATTCGGGCCGCTGAGGCTTCCAGCGCGGTGCAGACGGTGCTCGAGACCGAGATCGGGGAGCACGAGGCGCTAAAGCGTGCTGCTCTTTCTGCCTACGAGGCTTGGAGGTCGAGGGGGTTTCAGTCAGGCAGCTCCCTTGGGAGCCGCTTGATTGCGCTGAGCAGCCAGATGCGCGAGCGGCTCCGAGGGGCACTACACACGGGTGTCAAGCGGGCGCTGGCCGTCATCTCCTCTCACTACCTTGGCGTCGACCTCCCGGCCATCAGTGATGGCTATGTTCTGCCTGATGATGACGAGGAGGCCGACGCGGTGGTGGCGAAGCTGATGGAGGCGGCGGAAGGCCCTGGCACTGGCGCTGGCGACGCTCTTCGAAGAGGAGGTGGTTCCTCCCCTACCATCTGCCGGTGCTGAAGGCCCTGAGCCTTGATCTAGGACCCCGGGGGCTATGTAAAAATAGAATAGGGGTTATTTTTTGTATTAGTAACGCTTGTGGCCGTCGAGGCCTTTACTTTTGAAGTACTTGTGTTTCCTAGTTGTTTTTCTTATGTTTCCTGAGCCTCTGCCCTCTAGTCGCTCCTGATCGGATTTCGTTTGCAAAACACCCCCTTGGGGCCTAAGCCGTCCCTTGAGCGAGAGGTAGTGAGGGAGTGCCGTAGCCCTGGAGGCGTAGGCCGTCTCGCGACTCTACCAGGCCTCTTGCTTAGGAAACAGACCTTGGTCCGAGGGGTTTTTACAACTAATTCGTCAGAGCCTGCTAGGGACTTGGCGTAGGATTTTTTGCGAAAAACAACTGAAGAATGGTGCATGGGACCTAGGGGACGCCTAGGGAGGGGTCCCATATCTAGCCCCCAAGGGAGGCTTGGTTCTGCCGAGGCAGAACCGAGTTTCCCTTGCCGTGTTACTGTATTGCCGAGGCCTACTAATGAGCTCGGGGGGTTTCTCGAAAAGTTAGGACGAACTAAGGAACTGCTTTTTAATTGTACTTCGAGAAACGATATATACAATGCTCGGAAACTTAGGGATAAAAGCGACGTAGCTGTTCTATGTTCCAAGTGTTGGTGAAGACTTCGCCCTTCTCGTTGGCCAGTTTGTAGGTCCTGGGCTTCAGCACTCGGGCAATGATGTATGGTCCTTCCCATGGCGGGGTCAGCTTGTGGCGACCCTTGTTGCTCTGTGCTAGCCTCAACACCAGGTCGCCTACCTTCAAGTCTCGGCCTCGGATGCGTCGGGCCTGATAGCGCCGCAGGCTCTGCTGGTATTTGGCCGAGTGTAGTAGCGCGACGTCTCGGGCTTCCTCCAGTTGATTAAGGGCATCCTCTCGGGTGGTGCGGTTACTTTGTTCATTATAGGCTTGCAGCCTCGGGGAACCATATTCCAAGTCGGTGGGGAGGATGGCCTCGGCCCCATAGACTAGGAAGAAAGGCGTGAATCCCGTGGCTCGGCTTGAGGTGTTCCTCAGGCTCCAGATGACCGACGGGAGCTCGGCGAGCCATTTTTTGCCAAACTTTTTCAATCGGTTGTGAATCCTTGGCTTGAGGCCTTGTAGGATCATGCCGTTGGCACGCTCTACTTGGCTGTTGGTCCTTGGGTGTCCTACGGCCGACCAGGCCACACGAATGTGGTGGTCGTGGCAAAATGTCAGGAACCTTTTGTCGGTGAACTGCGTCCCGTTGTCGGTGATGATGGTGTTGGGGACCCTAAACCTGTGGATGATGTCAGTGAAGAACATCACCGCCTGCTCGAATTTGATTCGATTGATCGGACGAGCCTCGATCCATTTGGAGAACTTGTCGATTGATACCAATAGATGGGTAAAGCCCCCGGGGGCCTTTTGCAGAGGCCCGACCATGTCGAGACCCCACACGGCGAATGGCCACGTGATGGGGATGGTTTGCACGGCCAGGGCCGGGAGGTGTGTTTGCCGGGCATAGTACTGGCATCCTTCGCAGGAGCGTACCAGCTTGGTAGCGTCAGCGACTGCCGTCGGCCAGTAGAACCCTTAGCGAAAAGCGTTCCCTACGAGCGTCCGAGGCGCCGCATGGTGCCCGCAGGCGCCCACGTGTAAGTCCCAAAGCAGGGCTTGGCCCGCTTCGGAGCTGATACACCGTTGGAGGACACCTGAGGGACTTCGCCTGTACAATTCGCTGTTGTAGAGGGCGTAGGTCTTGGCTCGCCACGCAAGCCGTCGTGCCTCGGTTCTGTCATCAGGAAGCTCCCCCCTATCGAGCCAATCGAGGAACGGGACTCGCCAATCCACGTCCTGATCAGTCCGTGGAGGCTCGGCGTTGACTTCCATGACCTCGTGCTTGGTCGAGGGAGTCTCGACAGCAGAGAGGGCGTCGAGCTTCACCGCGAGTTCCACAGGTGGGCCCTCCTCTGTTGCCGAGGTGTATCCAATGGAAGGTTTGTGGAGGTCTCTGGCGAAGATGTTCGGGGGGACCGGGACCCGTGCTGAGGCCATCTTTGCCAGCTCGTCGGTGGCCTCGTTGTACTTCCGCACGACGTGATTTAGCTCGAGACCGTCGAACTTGTCTTCTAGGCATCGTACCAGCTTGCAGTAAGCCTCCATTTTGGGGTCGAGGTAGTTTGACTCCTTCATCACTTGATCTATGACGAGCCGAGAGTCGCCTCGGACGTCGAGGCGTCGCGCCCCAAGTTCGATGGCGACTTGTAAGCCGTTGATGAGGGCCTCGTATTCGGCCACGTTGTTGGAGGACGGCGAAGTGGAGCCGCACCATGTAGCGCATGTGTACTCCGAGGGGCGAAATGAAGAGCAGACCCGCGCCTGCCCCGGTCTTCATCAGGGATCCATCGAAGTATAGGGTCCAGTATTCCGTCTGAATTTGAGTGGGTGGCAGTTGGGTATCTGTCCATTCAGCCACGAAATCGGCCAAGACCTGAGACTTGATCGCCTTTCGAGGCGCAAAGGTCAAGGTTTCCCCCATAAGCTCGACAGCCCATTTGGCTATCCTGCCCGAGGCCTCCCGGTTATGAACTATTTCGCCCAGGGGGAAAGATGTTACTACAGTCACTGGGTGCGACTCGAAGTAGTGACGCAGTTTGCACCGGGCCAGGACCACGGCGTAGACCAGCTTCTGGACGTGGGGGTAGCGTGCTTTGGTCTCGGAGAGCACCTCGCTGATGAAATAAACAGGTCGTTGGGTGGGCAGAGTGTGCCCCTCGTCCTGCCTCTCTACCACTACGGCGGCGCTGACCACTTGGGTCGTTGCGGCGACGTAGAGCAAGAGGGTCTCGTCCATGGCCGGGGGTATCAGGACGGGAGGATTCGCGAGCTGTGCTTTGAGTCTGTTGAGGGCTTCTTCGGCCTCGGGAGTCCAGGAAAAACGCTCGATTTTCTCAAGAGTCGGTACAGAGGCAAACCTTTTTCGCCGAGGCGCGAGATGAATCGGCTCAAGGGCCGCAAGGCATCCCATGACCCTCTGTACTCCCTTGAGGTCCCTGATTGGTCTCATGCCGGTTATGGCCGAGACCTTCTCTGGGTTGGCTTCGATGCCGTGTTCCGAGACTATGAATCCCAAGAGCATGCCTCGGGGAACCCCGAACACACACTTCTCGGGATTGAGCTTGATGCCCTTCTCTCTAAGGCATTTGAAGGTTATTGTCAAATCGTCGACGAGACCCTCGGCCTTTCTGGTCTTGACCACGATGTCGTCTACGTAGGCCTCGACGGTTCGCCCAATGTTGTCGCCAAAGACCTGGGTCATGCACCGCTGGTACGTGGCACCGGCGTTTCTGAGGCCGAAGGGCATCGTCACGTAGCAGTACATGCCGAATGGTGTGATGAAAGAAGTCATGAGCTGGTCGGACTCTTTCATCTTGATTTGATGGTAACCAGAATACGCATCAAGGAAACACAGGGTTTCGCATCCCGCAGTGGAGTCAACGATCTGATCGATTTGGGGTAATGGGAAGGGGACTTTTGGACAGGCTTTGTTCAAACCGGTATAGTCTACACACATCCTCCATTTCCCACTTTTCTTCCTAACTAACACGGGGTTAGCCAACCACTCCGGGTGGGATACTCCTTGATGAACCCGGCCGCCAGTAGTTTCTGCACCTCCTCACCGATGGCCCTGCGCTTTTCCTCGTCGAAGCGGCACAGGTGTTGCCTTACTGGTCTGGAGCCGGCTCGGACGTCCAAGGCGTGCTCGGCGACTTCCCTCGGTATGCCCGGCATGTCCGAGAGAATCCATGCGAATATGTCGGCATTCGCACGGAGGAAGTCGACGAGCACGACTTCCTATTTGATGTCGAGGGTGGCGCTGATCCTCAGTGCCCGGTCGTCGGGGCAGGCGGGGTCGATCGGGTTGAGTTTGATGGTCTCCGCGGGCTCGAACGCCCCCGCGCGACGCTTGGAGTTAGGCACCTCGCCACTGAGTTGGTCGAGGTGGGCGATGAGGGTCTCGGCCTCCGCAAGAGTCTCGGCGTACTCGATGCATTCAATGTCGTAGTCGTATGCATGTTCATACATGGACTCAATCGTGATGACACCGCTAGGGCCTGGCATCTTGAGCTTGAGGTAGGTATAGTTGGGCACTGCTATGAACTTGGCGTAGCACGGCCGCCCTAGAATGGCGTGGTAGGCTCCCCCGAACCCGACCACCTCAAAGGTGAGGACTTCCTTGCGGTAGTTGGAGGGGGTGCCGAAGCAGACAGGAAGGTCGATGCGCCCAAGGGGTCGCGTGCGCTTCCCTGGCACGATGCCGTGGAAGGGTGTGACGTCGCCTCGGAGCCTCGACCGGTCGATTTCCAAGAGCTCCAGGGTGTTGGCGTAGAGGATGTTGAGGCCGCTGCCTCCGTCCATCAACACCTTGGAGAGTCGGGTGTTGCCGATGATCGGGTCGACAACCAGCGGGTACTGCCCGGGATTCGGAACACGGTCAGGGTGGTCATCTCGATCGAAGGTGATCGCCTATCGAGACCAGTCAAGGTACTGGGGGTGGCTACCTTGACCGAGAAGACTTCTCGGCGTTCCCTCTTGCGCTGCCGTGCCGTAAGGCATGCCGAGGGTCCGCCGAAGATCATGAAGGCGTTGCGTACCTCGGGGAACCCGTCGTCCTTGTCCTCACGTCCCGGTCGCCAGCGCCCTTCTGCTTGGCGTCGTTCGTCGGGGAGCCCGAGCCTGGCGTAGTAACGTCGCAGCATGGAGCAATCCTCGAGGGCGTGCTTGACCGGGCCTTGGTGATAAGGGCATGGTTTCTTGAGCATGTCGTCGAAAGGCCTAGGGCCTTTGGGGCCTCGGGGATTCCTTGCGTTCTATGGCCCCGACCAGATCAGCCTCCATGACCTCCTGCTTCCCTAGGCGCCCCTTTTTCTTTTTCTTAGGGAGGTGGGAGGCCGAGGCGTCGGGGGCCTCGTCCCTCCGTTTTCCCTTGGCGTCGCTGTCGGGGAAGATGGCACCGACGGCCTCCTCGCCCGAGGCGAAGTTGGTGGCGATGTCGAGGAGCGCAGCAGCGGTGCGTGGCACGTTCCGACCTAGCTCCCACACCAGGTCTCGGCAGGTGGTGCCAGAGAGGAAAGCCTGGACGATCTCCGAGTCACCGACGCTGGGCAGCTCGGTGCACTGCTTGGAGAAGCGCCGGATGAAATCTCGGAGAGACTCGCCTGGTTTCTGGCGGCAACTCTTAAGGTCCCAGGAGTTTCCGGGACGTACGTATGTGCCCTGGAAATTCCCAACGAAGACCCTAACCAAGTCGCGCCAGTCGTGGATTTGTGAGGGAGGGAGGTGCTCGAGCCAGGCTCGCGCCGAGTCTGACAAGAGCAAGGGTAGGTTACGGATGATGAGCAGGTCATCATCCTGCGCCACCTAGCTGGCAGGCCAGGCGGTAGTCGGCAAGCCAGAGTTCGGGGTTGGTCTCTCCGCTGTATTTCGCGAGGTTGGCTGGTTGCCTAAAACGGGCCGGGAACTGGGCGACACGGATAGCTCTGCTAAAGACTCGAGGGCCAGGAGCTCAGGAGAAGGACTGCGGTCTTCCTCGCTGTCATAGCGGCCACCTCGGTGTACATGGTAGCCTCGGGCGGGCCCCTCACTGTCGTGGCGTCGTCGTCGGCCGACCACCTCGTGGTCTCCCTGCAGCCTCGTGTCGATTGTCGAGGCGGTCAAGAAGCACGGGGACCCTATGGGCTATCGGTGCTCGAGCAGGTTCGGGATGAGCCAAGGCTTCCCTATCCTGCCGAGGCGGTGCCGCAGGGCAGGTTCGAGACGCCCCCGTGCCGTCGGGAGGTAGGAACTCTCGGCCTGCTGAACCGCGGCAGTCTCTAGGAGATCTCGGAGCTCGCCGCGGACCCGCCGCCCCTCCGTGGTAGAAGGCTCGGGCATTGCGCGAACCAGCATTGCCGCAGCCGCGACGTTCTGGCTAGCGCGATTGAAGACCGGGGGTGGCTCACTCCCTTCGTCGTTACGGATGCGGTTATGCACGTCGAGGGCCCTTCGTCGGGCTCCCCCGCCTTCGCCGTGACCTCGCTGTTCCTGTTCGAGAGAGTCTCGAAGCTGCTGCAGAAGGAGTCGGTCTTGCTCGACCTTGGCCTGGAGCTCACGGAGCTGTTCTAGGTCTAGGCGCTGGGTCGCGCAAGAGCGACGTTCTCATTTCGTGCGGCCGGCAGGACGGCGCGTGGAGGTGTAGCGACGCCCGCGCCGGGGTGGAGCGGGGAACGGCTACCTGCCCCCTCGTCCTCTTCGTCCGCCCTCGGCATCCCGAGCCCGACGTGAAAACACTCGCGAGTGGGGTCGTAGGTGCCTTCGTCGTCGGAGTCGGAGTAGCCGAAGCAGTAGTCGCTTGCGGCCAAGAACTAGCGCAAAGCCCCAGGGTCATGGAGTCTGGAGAAATCCACCCCGGGCCATGCCTCGTCCTCGTCCGAGGAGTCGGAGTGGGTGCTCAGGTCGAGAGCGAAGCGCTGGCGGCGTTCCGAGGGATGCTCGTGAGCGGCAGTGTAAGCGTAGGCGTAAGAGGCGGCGGCATTTCTCAACCCAAAGGGGTATGGGGACGGTGCCAGTCGCCAGATTCTGCCCCGCCGGGGTCGGCTCTTCAGGGAGTGGTGGAGCGGAGCGTGACGACTGGGCATCGCCGCGTGCCACTAGGCAACTTTCCTTTGTCCAAGCTCAGGCTAGACAGGTCCCCAGCCAGGGACCCTGTGCCAACAGCTGGTCGTAGGATATCGGTGGGGGGTGGCGTGTCGCCCTGGATTCGCGTAGCGTCGGGGTGGCCTTGCTTCGTGCCGTGCTTGGCGAGCGCGGCGAGAGCAGCCGCCCGGACGCCGCCTGCGCCTGGGCTGCCGGGGCATAACTTCATCGTCGGACAGTGGGGCTCGAGGAGTGAGGAGCACTATGTCGTACTCATGCCCTAGAGACATGAACTCTAGGCTCCCGAACCAAACCACGGTGTCGAGACGCAATGGTCGTATGGGGTCTGCCATCCGGAACCTGCTGGGATGACGAAACCGACACGCAGCGGCCCCTACCTGGCGCGCCAACTGTCGGTGTTTTGGACCCGGGGGGTCCTCAACCAACCTAGTGAATTTGTTCTGCGTGCTCCCGATTCCGGATGGTGATGCAAAGAGACACAAGGTTTATACTGGTTCAGGCAATCGAGGCCCTACGTCCAGTCCGAGAGATTCGATCTTGTATTCCTTGCACCGAGGTGCTCGTAGTAGGGGGTTACAAGCTAAAGGAGAGAGGGAGCTGGTCCCAGGTCTCGGCAGGGTGTCGTGCGGGCCGCTTGAGACGTTGCTCTCAGGTGGCAGGAGTGTGCGTGTGTGTGTGTGTCTACCCAGGTGTTCTCCTCCCCTAAAACAGCCCAAGTCCTCTCCTTTTATAGCCTAAGGGAGGGACTAGGACGGTACAATGAGCTAACTATACGGCGCCGTGTGAGCAGAGGCGGCGTGTCCTGGCCCTGTAGCCTGTTCCTGTAGTGGTGTGGCCGTCGGAGTGGTCCGTCCTTGAAGCACTGGGGCGGCGTGGCCGTCCCATCAGATCATGTGCGTCGTGGGAGCCCCGGGACCTGCCTCGGAGTGGGTGCGGTGGTGGACGTGCAAGCCACTGTGGACGGACTGCGCGCGAGGCCGAGACTTGGTCGGTGTCGAGGCTGCACCATGGTGGAGGGGTCTCGGCAGGCACGAACCCCAAGATAGCCGAGACCTTGGTGTACAGTGCCGAGGCTTCGAGTGGGCGGCTGATCGTGGGTACAGTGCTAGGACACAGTGGCCGGTAATTCCCACCGTACCCTGTCCTAGCTGGTATGGCGCTGATCGTGGATACAGCGTTAGGACACAGTGGCCGGTAATCCCCGCCGTACCCTGTCCCGGCCGGCATGGCGCTGATGCGACCTTGGGTCGCGTCGGCCATTCTGTGGCGTTGAGCCGTCGTCCGGCTGAGATTGCGGGAGTGGTTGAAGCATTAATGGGACATGACACGTTGTCTGGAGGGTCGGTCGAGGCGGGGGGTGACGGGCTGCGGGCGACCCGGCCTCGAGCGACACGGCGGCTGGGGCCTCGCGCGAGACGGACCCGGCCTCGAGCGACACGGCGGCTGGGGCCTCGTGCGAGACGGAGATCGGGCTCCTTGCCAAGGCCTCGCGCGAGACGCCTCGCGCGATACGGTGAACGTACCCCTGCCGAGGCCTTCCCTGGAGAGCCTCGGGCGAGACGGAGACGGCGCCCCCGGCCGAGGCTCGGCGCCCCCTGCCGAGGCCTACCCTGGCTAGCCTCGCGCGAGGCGGAGTTTGTTCCAGGATGCCGAGACCTCCTGCTCGAGGCTCGAGGCGAGGTGGAGGAGGGCCCAGTGGGCTCGGTCGTGGCAGGTGAGGGACCCACGGCTTACCTTCTTAGCTTTATTTTTTAGACGTGGTTTCAGCGACCCGTTTGATGTTTGCTTGGGGTACCCCGTTCTAAGGTACCCGACACAGAGGTTTGATTATTTTGTTTGTGCACACGGCAGCAGATCAGAGGTGGGTGCACCGGAGCCCCTTGCATGCTGTATTCACATAGATTTAAAAAATAATAAGGAAAAAAAAACCTAATTGATCTGCATGCATATGCATGCACGGAAATCTCTGCCGCGTGCACAGTAAACCTAGGTACTTTGAGCAAAGAAAAGGGCTCTTTAATCGGGAGGCACTGGATGTCCGATATCCAAAAGCTTACGGCACTATATAGCAACCTCTCTCGACTCTATGCCTCTCTTAGCTCTCTATATAAGTATCTTTTGTCTGCTGGATGGTGCGCGGTGAAGAATGCACATCAGCAGCAGCAGGGCTGCTGCAAGTGATCGATGATTAATTAGGTGAATGCGTACGGACGGACGACGTCGGATGATAGGGCTGAAGTATGAGAGGCGCGGTATCTGCAGCTGCAGAAAGCAATAACACAGCGACGACGACGGCTTAACTGGAGCGAGCTTGAACCAACGCCGGCCGCCGCGTGTACGCCTTCTTGCCTCTCGTGTCGTCCACGATACGCGGTCGACGCGACACGTACGGCTTGGGGTCGAAGCAAAACTTATGCCAGAGCCCAGAGGCCACTACTGAATACTTACCTGATCATTAAGCTCGGCTCTAATATTCAATCATTCGCATGCCACCAGCATGTCGGCCACTATGTTACCAACGTTGATGGGCATGCATGTCCCCGCGCGCAGCAGGCCGCCGAGTGTCTGTTGTCAAGCTCCCATCATCCCATGGATGACGACGATGCCGCTCCTCCCCTGATTCTATGACTAGCTAGCTGCTGCACGTACGCTGCTATCTTTTTCAGGGTTGGGTGGGTCGTTTGGTCTGTACGTCTGCCACATGTCATCGTCCTTCAATCCCCTCACAGATTGGACCGCGATCGCGAAAGCTAAGCTACCTAGTTAATTATCTTTAATTCTGAAGTTTGCTCTAGTATAGCTTCCTTCTTCTAGAAGCGTGTTGGTGATTCCCATCTAATTTCAACAGCTGCAACGAGCTAATAAAGATAGTTTCTTAATTTGGCCTTTCGAAAACAAAAAAGGTAGTTTCTTTGGGGAACTATATATAGGCCAGCATGTATTATCGTCATCTATTGTATACTTATGTACTGTAGTTAGTTAATTAACCAATTCGTGAAGCAAGGAAGTAGCATCCTAACCATGCATTACTACACTAGAAATTTTTGCGCGCCTTGCGCGCCCTATCAAGCAGTCGTGGAGCATTTTGTAAGCAATCGATATCACAGGTCACTCTTCTCGTGGAGGAAAATTTTACTTACACCGCCACCAAGGGGCACAAAGATCATGGCATCCACAGGACCACAGGAATCATTGGACACAAATACACAAAGCAACGCCTTAACAAATTGAGGGTTATCAATTTTCAAATAGTTAATCTCAATAGAAGTTGCCTAGAATGTAAACTATACAAACCACAGGAGATGCTCGAGGAACATAATTTTCCATTCAAAGCAAACAATGGTTGTTCAGGATCAGAAATCTGATAGTACATATCCACGGACCAGGAATACCTACAGCTAGAGATTATAGGACTGATGTTTATAGAGAGAAAAAAAAGATAAGAGGGCTGACCAGAAACAATTTCCAGTACACTGATAAGTTTCCGGACTTTCACTTAGTTAAGATGTTGACAGGAAACAGGTATCATTGCGGACAAGGCACGATCGGCAAGTCAAACAGATCACTTCCAGGGGGTCCTCGGTATGGTTGACACCATCTTGGCAATGTAAGTCTCCAGCGGTGCTTCCTTTTGCTGTTCAGCACAGTTCCAAGATCCTTGAAATAAGCTTACCTTGCTTTGTTCTTGTCACGAGTAACGACACCCAGTTCTAACAAAAGTATTCTCTGCCTTGTTTTCTCCAAATGGCGGCACACCGTGTGGTCCAAGATAGATGTTCTGTGTCTTTGGTGGGCCGTAACAAAAGAAACATCAATACAAAGTTATAACGGTAAAGACAGATGCATGGATAATAATCATCAATCACATGAAACAACCCATCCAAGTTACACTACGGGAAACAGATCCTTTACCGAGTGCAGCTTTCTTTACCGAGGGTTAAAAGTCGGGCACTCGGCAAAGAGCTATTTTGCCGAGTGCCGCACTTGGCAAAGATATACACTCGGCAAAGAAGGCTTTGCCGAGTGAAGCCAGACACTTGGCAAAGGCCCTTTTTGCCGAGTGTCAGGCACTCGGAAAACCCTAGCGCTCGGCTAAAAGCGGCGTCAGGTAACGGCCGCCGCCTGCCGTCCAGGTTTGTCGAGTGCCAGCGGGTAGGCACTCGGCAAACCACTTCTTTGCCGAGTGCCAGACCCTGACACTCGGCAAAGAATAACGGCAAACTATTTTTTTCTCACTTTTGAACTCCAAAAATTTTCTCGAGTCCTCCTACAGTACATGAGACTCCATGTTAAAATTTGGTACATTTTATGGCCTTTTGCTATATTTAGTTAATTTATTTTATTTAATTGATTTTTTTTCGAAAAATGCAAATTTGAATTGCACGTGCATCGAATAATGGAATTTAATGATTCAAAAAATGATATTCATGGTATTGAGTGTAGTGTGAGGCCATATCCAGGAACGGACCCGAAATTTTGAACATCTTGTTCACGAAACATGATCACGAACTTGCGGACGAATTGTTTTTAAATTCTATAAAATGCAAACGAAGTCCGAAAATTATGAAACTTGTCGAGATGTCATGATATCGTATGTGGAGGACGTGATAAAAATTTGAAAAGGTTTGGTGCACGTTATCACGTACGATGCTTACAAACCAGGACATGATGTCCTGGTTTGTAAGCATCGTACGTGATAACGTGCACCAAACCTTTTCAAATTTTTATCACATCCTCTACATACGATATCATGACATCTCGACAAGTTTCATGGAGATGTCCTGGTTTGTAAGCATCGTACATGATAACGTGCACCAAACCTTTTCAAATTTTTATCACATCCTCCACATACGATATCATGACATCTCGACAAGTTTCATGATTTTCGGATTTCGTTTGCATTTTATAGAATTTAAAAACAATTCGTCCGCAAGTTCGTGGTCATGTTTCGTGAACAAGATGTTCGAAATTTCGGGTCCGTTCCTGGATATGGCCCTACACTACACTCAATACCATGAATATCATTTTTTGAATCATTAAATTCTATTATTCGATGCACGTGCAGTTCAAATTTGCATTTTCCAAAAAAATTCAATTAAATGAAATAAATTAACTAAATATAGCAAACAGTTCGGAAAATGTACCAAATTTCGACATGGAGTATCAAGTACTGTAAGAGGACTACAGAAAAAGTTTGGAGGTCAAAATACAAAAAAAAATTGGTTTGCTGAGTGTCATCTTTTGACACTCGGCAAACATGCTCTTTGCCGAGTGCCAAATGCCAGGCACTCGACAAAGTGTTCCCTTTGCCGAGTGTCTGTGGGGACACTCGGCAAAGAGCGTGCCAAATTTTTTAAAAAATGTTTGTCGAGTGTCTCTCCGCCCGACACTCGGCAAAGTGGTATTTTTTTTAAAAAATACGATGCAGTGCGGTTTAGGGTTTAGATTTCAAAAAAAGGAAACACGTTTGCCGAGTGCCCCGATCTGGCACTCGGCAAACGGCCCATCCACACTCAAACCGGCCAACCGTTACCTCCCTCCCTCCCACACACGCAAACACGCACGCCGCCGTCCCGCCCCGCCCCGCGCCGGCCGGCCCGCCGTCCTGCCCTACCCCGCGCCGCGCTGCGCCGCCCCGCCCCATGCCGCCCCGCACCGGCCGGCCCACCGTCCTGCCCCGCCCCGCCCCGCACCGCGTCGCCCCGTGCCGCCCCGCCCCGCCCCGCGCCGCCCCGGTAGGCCCACCGTCCCGTCCCACCCCGCGCCGACCGGTCTACCTTCCCGCCCCGCCCCGCGCACGCCCTGCTCGCGCACGGTGGCACGCCCCTGCCGGCGTGCCCCCACCGCCTTCGCTCGTCCCGCCTGCCCTACCCCGCCGACGTGCCCCCGCCGCTCCGCCGCCCACGCACGGCGGCGCACCCCAGCCGGCGTGCCCCCACCGCCTTCGCCCACCGACCCACCCACACCGACGCGCCTCCACCAGCCGCCCCAGACACCGTGGCCCTCCGGCGCCCACCGCCCCATGCCCGCCGCTCCAACCCCGTGGCCCGCCCCCCGGCCCACGGCAGCACCGCCCCGGCCCTCTCGGTGCGACCCCGACCGTCCTCGGTGCGGCCTCGACCACCGCGGCCATCCTCTCCTCGTCCCCGGCGTGCCTCGACCAACCCTGACGCCCTCCCAGCCCCCAACACCATAGGTGAGTAGTAGAGTAGCAGTGGTAGTATGTTTTAGTAGAAGTAGAGTTCGGTAGAGTAGTAGTAGTAGGTGGTTGTGGTGGTGGTAGTAGTAGTACAGTAGGTGGTTGTGGTGGTGGTAGTAGTAGAAGAGTAGAGTGGTGGTGGTTGTAGTAGTAGAAGAGTAGAGTGGCGGTGGTGGTGGTGGTTGTTGTAGTAGAAGAGTAGAGTGGCGGCGGCGGCGGTGGTGGTGGATGAATGTGACTTGACAATAATATGTTGAATTGAATGCATATGTATATGTGGTTGTCGGCCATCATGCCGTATGTTTTTTGCAGGTTTTGGATACCTCACCGTGTAGGGGAGGTTCTGCCAAAATTTTGAACTAAGATAGTATTTTGTTCTTTTTTGTAGAGAAGAGCCGTCGTAGCCAAGCCGGAGTATCTCGGCGACCCCGATCGTCTTCCTCGCCGCTGCGGGTCTGCCTACACCGCATCGCCTCACCACTGCACTGACTCGCCATGGCCCCGCTAGCCTGACTCCACCGCCACCCTAGGTATAACCCCTCTTTCCGTATCATGGTCGTAGATCGTATAACCCAGTTAGGCGTCTCCCGTTCGAAAGAGATACGATTGGAGGTATGCAGATCTTTGCATATCTACGACTGTATCTATTTTGGATTGTCCACGTTTTTTGGACAGCCCGTGGATGCGTAGATGGGTTAGTTTTCATGGTCTGTTCCGATCCGAGATAGAGTTTTGGCATCACCTCCATGCTGTTCTCCGGATACGCACTCTTCTTTGGCAGGACGTGTATCTGGAGAACAGCGGGGAGGTGCTGCCAAAATTCTGTCTTGAATAGGAGTAGAGCATGGAGACTAACCTCATCTACGCATCCACGGGTGGGATTAGTACCTATGCTCACCTATTAGACAGTAGGAACACCATGTAGATGCAATTGATGGTTACTTTACTCGGTGATACATATGTTAGAGGATGGATGACCGTCAGTGGATGTACACGGGCTGGAGAAGTCAGAGTGATTACACCAATATGAATGGATGAACAAGACCAATGCTTTCTTGAATAGTGCATTTGGCAAGGCTGCTAAAGGACATTGCCTAGTTTTGTGTCCCTACAGCAAATGTGGAAACATGAGAAGGGTAAACAAGGTGGAAATGGATAAACATCTTGTGAAGAATGGATTTACGCCGGACTACACCTGATGGGTCCACCATGGTGAAGCCCATCGTATGAGAGAGGAGGTGGTGAGACCACGGGTGGGGGCTTTTGATGCTGATGCCGGGGTAGCAGACATGTTAGATGACTTTCACCAAGGATAGTTCGATGAGGGACGTGAGAAGGAGGAGATGGAGGCAGCCGCACAGGCATTCTATGACATGATGGACTCGGCACAGAAACCCCTTCATGATTGGTCAATGGTGTCTCAACTGGATGCCATTGGACGCTTAATGGGGTTGAAGTCTGAGTTAAACTTGAGTCAAGAAGGCTTCGATAAGATGTTGGCCGTGATTGGCACCCTGCTTCCGAAGGGCCACATTCTGCCAAAGGGCATGTACGAGTCACAGAAACTCCTTCGTGCACTTAAGATGCCGTATGAGCAGATACATGCATGTCCGAAGGGGTGCGTCCTATTTAGGAAAGAACATGAGCATGCAAAGTTCTGTCCAAAGTGTAAATCCTCCAGGTACCTAGAGGTAGACTCTGATGATGGCCAGAAGAGGCAACTTATGATCCCCGTGAAAATCCTACGGTACCTTCTATTCCTACCGAGGATCCAATGGCTATACATGATCGAGGAATCCGCAAAACAGATGACATGGCACAAAAATGGTAAACGGTACAATCCTGACAAGATGGTACATCCATCCGATGGTGAAGCTTGGATCCACTTTAATGACAAACATCGTGACAAAGCAGATGAGGCTCGTAATGTACGTGTCGTGCTGGCAACAGATGGGTTCAATCCTTATGGAATGATGGCTGCCCCATACACATGTTGGCCCATCTTCGTTATCCCCCTTAATCTCCCCCCGGTGTCTCCTTTCAATGACATAATGTATTCTTGTCATTGATAATTCCTGGACACCCAGGGAGTAATATGGGTGTGTTTATGGAGCCCGTGTTTGATGAATTGGTCTATGCTTGGGACGAAGGGGTATGGACATACGATCGAGCTACAAAGACAACCTTCAAAATGCACGTTTGGTACCACTACTCCCTACATGACTTCCTAGCGTATGGGATATTCTATGCCTGGTATGTTCGCAGGAAGTTCCCATGCCCAATATGCAAGGAAGGTGTGAGGTTCATTTGGTTGCAGAAGGGTGGCAAGTATTCGTCGTTCAACAGACATCGTCAATTCCTACCTCTTGACCATTCATTTAGACAAGACATCAAGAACTTTATGAAAGGTGTCAAAGTGACAAACCCTACACCGCGGATGATGACTGGTGCCGAGGTTCATGCTTAGATAGATGCTCTTGTGCCCAATGAAGAAGGTGGTTTTGTGGGATATGGTGAGCAACATATATGGACTCATATCTCGGGCATGACGAGGCTCCCCTATTTCGATGACCTTCTTCTGCCACATAACATTGATGTAATGCACACTAAAAAGAATGTTGCTGAGGCACTTTGGGCAACACTCATGGACACTGAAAAGTCTAAGGACAACCCTAAGGCTAGAGTGGACCTGGCAACGTTGTGCGATAGACCAAATCAAGAGATGCAGCCTCCTAGTCGTGGCAAGACCTGGAGAAGGCCTAAGGCCGATTTCGTCTTGAAAAAGGACCAAAGGAGGGAAGTACTTGAATAGATCCAAATGCTAATGTTCCCTGATGGGTATGCAGCGAATCTAAAGAGGGGAGTGAACTTAGGCACTCTACGAGTCAATGGGATGAAGAGTCATGACTACCACATATGGATTGAGCGGCTTCTTTAGGCGATGGTTTGAGGCTATGTCCTGGAGCATGTCTGGTAAGTGCTGGCAGAGTTGAGCTACTTATTCCGCCAGCTTTGTCCTAAGGAGCTCTCTCGGACCATCATTGATGACTTGAAAAAAGCAGCACCCGTGTTGCTCTGTAAGTTGGAGAAGATCTTTCTATCGATGTTTCACCATCGATAGCCTGCCACGGGGGTACCCGAGGCAGTTTGTTCGGGCTTCGGCGTATGCAGAACTCGACGATAAACGCAAGAGACAGTCGATTTATCCTGGTTCGGGCCCTCGACCGTGATCGAGTAATAGCCCTACATCCAGTCGGCGTTAGCCTTTGCGTTAGATTGATTGTAAAGTGTTCTCTCTCCCTAACCCCCTTCTCCAGGAACTCCGCCCTTCTTTATATAGTTAGGAGGCCAGAGTCCTAGTCAGTTTACAATGAGATTTCCTAGTAGGATTACAAAATAATACTACTACTAAGATTACATGGAAAGAATCATAATTAGACTAGATCTTCTCCCTTCCTTGAGGGGTATCCCGTGGGTCCTGCATCAACACTCACGAAGCGCTACACGGTTTCGCTCAAGAAAGCACTCGAACGACGCTTGTTCCTACTTGGCAAGACCTGAAGGAACAAGACGAGGCTTCCAGAGCTCAACCATGAAGTGCTCGGGGGCTTATTGATGCGGGACCCATGGGATACCCCTCAAGGAAGGGAGAAGATCTAGTCTAACTAGGATTCTTTCCATATAATCTTAGTAGTAGTATTATTCTGTAATCCTACTAGGAACTCTTATTGTAAACCGACTAGGACTCTGCCCTCCTGACTATATAAAGGAGGGTGGAGTTCCTAGAGAAGGGGGTTAGGGAGAGAGAACACTTTACAATCAATCTAACGCAAAGGCTAACACCGACTGAACGTAGGGCTATTACTCGATCACGGTCGAGGGCCCAAACCAGGATAAATTGACTGTCTTTTGCGTTTACCGTCGAGTTCTGCATACGTCGAAGCCCGAGGCTTCCAGAGCTCAACCATGAAGTGCTCGGGGGCTTGTCGATGCGGGACCCATGGGATTCCCCTCAAGGAAGGGAGAAGATCTAGTCTAACTAGAATTCTTTCCATGTAATCTTAGTAGTAGTAGTATTCTATAATCCTACTAGGAACTCTCATTGTAAACCGACTAGGACTCTGGCCTCCTGACTATATAAAGAAGGGCGGGGTTCCTAGAGAGAGAAAAAAGGGGTACACACCACCCGAAGATCTCACGAAGCACTACACGGTTTCGCTCAAGAAAGCACTCGGACGACGCTTGTTCCTACTCGGCAAGACCTGAAGGAGCAAGATGAGGCTTCCAGAGCTCAACCATGAAGTGCTCGGGGGCTTATCGATGCGGAACCCATGGGATACCCCTCAAGGAAGGGAGAAGATCTAGTCTAACTAGGATTCTTTCTATGTAATCTTAGTAGTAGTATTATTCTGTAATCCTACTAGGAACTCTCATTGTAAACCGACTAGGACTCTAGCCTCCTAACTATATAAAGGAGGGCGGAGTTCCTAGAGAAGGGGGTTAGGGAGAGAGAACACTTTACAATCAATCTAATGCAAAGGCTAACGCCGACTGGACGTAGGGCTATTACTCGATCACGGTCGAGGGCCCAAACCAGGATAAATTGACTGTCTCTTGCGTTTACCGTCGAGTTCTGCATACGCCGAAGCCCAAACAAACTGCCCCGGGTACCCCCATGGTAGGCTATCGGTGGTGAAACATCGACAGCTAGCGCGCCAGGTAGGGGCTTTCGGCGAATTTGCATCCGAGAGCTCGACGGACCTCGTCAACATGATCTTCTCGACGGGATCAACCTTCATCTTCGGTTCATGGATCTGCGAGGCGGACGACAACGGCAAGCTTCAAGGCCATCTCCTCAAAGATTCGGATCACCATGAAGACCTCGCTATTTCGGCAACTACGGCAGATCAAATCGCCGAGAAACTCGCACGGCTTATGATGTCTGATCCGACTCAGATTTCACGACCAACCGTTTTCCACGCTGGTCTGAGTTCTTTTCCATTAGGACTTCACAATGCGACCATTCAGAGTTCTCTCGAGAATAGTCCGAGTTCTTTTTCGGTGGAGCTCCAGAACGCGGCATCAACCTATCAAGAATTCAACTCGAAAAGCATTCAGAGTTCTTTCAAGAATAGTTCGAGTTCTTTTCTGACAGGGCTCTGGAATGCGGCCTTGGCCTATCAAGAATACAACTCGAAGTACATTCAGAGTTCCCTCAAGAAGTCGGGTCATGGTATGACTATGTCAAGCTGTTCGAGCCAGGGGCAAGCCAGTTGTCCGGCTGCATCCCGAGCCAGAAGCAAGCCAGTTGTCTGACTATTCATCATAGTTTCTGACTACTTTGGCTACGGTGACCAACTACTCGACAGCTCATGTCCAAGTACTCGCAAGCTGATGCTCGGGGGCTACAACCACTGGGGTCTCCTGAGCGCAAAATGTTAGGATCGCGCGCTGATTCTACCACACGGCCGTCAATCAAGCTAAGTCATGGTTTAATATTTTTTCAAATATTCTTTAATCATCATATATCTCTGGATATTATCCATATGCCTCCATGGCTCTACTATAGTTGATTTACCTGGGTTGCTGAGGCCTTAATCCGTAAAGCCTACTCGCCGGAAAGGTGCGAGAGGTGTTTAAACGTAACAGGCTACCTACCTAGGGAAATTACATAGCCTAGTAAGAGCAAGATGCGAAAAAATTTAATATGCATTTTATAATGTCTTCTCTTAATGGTTGTTAATTTACCTGGGTTGCTGAGGCCTTAATCCATGAAGCCTACTCGCCGGAAAGGTGCGAGAGGTGTTTAAACGTAATAGGCTACCTACCTAGGGAAATCACATAGCCTAGTAAGAGCAAGACGCGAAAAAATTTAATATGCATTTTATAATACTGGGACATACTTCCAACTTGATATCTTGTGTATCAATTATTACATACTTTCGTAAGATTACTTTGCAGGGAACCATTTTCTGGACCACGTCATCAAATAAGGAGCTCACCCACCGCTGGCTGCCTTACTTGGCCACTACTTCGTTGGGTGAGACACACGCCCCGCGCTGTCTTACTCAGTTGCTGCTCTACAAGTCGCTAGGACGTTCGACTACTCGGCCGCGGTGATCGACTACTCGGTTGGGGTGATCAACTACTCGACAGCTAAGGTCGACCTTGTTGCGGTGATTTGGAAATTCTAAGGTGGGGGTGATACGGGGTCTCCGGTGAGGGGACTGCCCACCCGAAGCCTTTTGACGGATTATCTAGGTTGCCTTACTCAGATCGGATCATGGTCGAACAAGAAGATTTTGCGTCAGCAAGATAAGCACGAATATGAGGATGCACGTGCATATTTATATGTACTTTCATTACTCAAGCGAAACAAAGGAAGAGGCATGATATACAGCAGCATGCAAGAAGACATCAAGCACACAAGCTAATTATGGAAAGTACTCGGTGGCGCAACTGTGTTGACTTGCAATGGTATATGGATAGCCTACTGTAGTTCGTGGGTTACTTGGATACACCCTTGAGAATGTCTACAAGATCCTACATACCCTCAGAAGAGTTTTTCAGTTCTTTAATAGCAAGAGGCTCAGGGGCTACACTTAGTGAGTGCACTTTTTCTTCCAAAAAGCGCACATCACTCAGAAGAATTCTTCAAGACAGGAGTTTTAAAAAAACATAAGATTCAAGACCCTCCAACTTTTTGTTCCAAATAGCAAGAGGCTCGGGGGGCTACACTCAGTGAGTGCACTTTTTTCTTCGAAAAAACGCACGTCACCAAGAAGAATTCTTCAAGATAGACCACTTCAAGTCCTCAAGACAAAAAGAACCCAGACCAAGCTATATCCGAGTTCTTTTTGATAAAGAACCCGGGTATATGCACGGGAGCCTTTTGATGAAGAATCAGAGCAATTTCAAGAGAAGACCCTCCAGCTCCTTGTTCCAAATAGCAAGAGGCTCGGGGGCTACACCCAGATAGGAGTACTTTTTCTTCAAAAAAAGGGGTACACACCACCCGAAGATCTCACAAAGTGTTACACGGTTTCGCTCAAGAAAGCACTCGGACGACGCTTGTTCCTACTCGGCAAGACCTAAAGGAACAAGATGAGGCTTCCAAAGCTCAACCATGAAGTGCTCGGGGGCTTGTCGATGCGGGACCCATGGGATACCCCTCAAGGAAGGGAGAAGATCTAGTCTAACTAGGATTCTTTCTATGTAATCTTAGTAGTAGTATTATTCTGTAATCCTACTAGAAACTCTCATTGTAAACTGACTAGGACTCTGGCCTCCTGACTATATAAATGAGGGCGGAGTTCCTGGAGAAGGGGGTTAGGGAGAGAGAACACTTTATAATCAATCTAATGCAAAGGATAATGCCGACTGGACGTAGGGCTATTACTCGATCACGGTCGAGGGCCCGAACCAGGATAAATTGACTGTCTCTTGCGTTTACCGTCGAGTTCTGCATACGCCGAAGCCCGAACAAACTGCCCCGGGTACCCCCATGGTAGGCTATCGGTGGTGAAACATCGACACTTTCCACCTGGCTTCTTCTTACCGATGCAGCATTTGATTGTGCACCTCCCGTATGAGGCACGGATGGGGGGCCCATGCAGGACCGTTGGTGCTATCCAATCGAGAGATGTCTGAAGACTCTTCACAAAAAATATAGAAATAAAGCCAAAATTGAGGCTTCCATTGCAGAGGCATATATTCTAGAGGAGGTGTCGAACTTCATAGAGAAATACTACACTGAGAACCTTCCTAGCATTTATAATCCACCCCCTCATTACAATGCTGGCAAAAATAAATCGAACCTCAGCCTTTTCCAATGGCAACTCAGAAGCGCAAGTGCATCGACCACTAAGCAATTGAAAAATGAAGAGTGGCACAGTATCATGCTATATGTGTCGACCAACCTTGTCGAGGTGCAGCCATTCATTGGGTAAGTTCTGAACGAACTTGTTTCATTTCGCCGTATGTCCTTGTTTCTTCGTCCAACCCCCTTGTTTCTCGTTGGTACAGGAAATTTCTTCGTCAATCTTGGCATGGATCAAGGCAACCTACCCTGTAAGAAAATGATACCCTTCTTTCATAGGGTGCGGGACTAGAGAGCCCCGATTTCATTTGTTGGTTCAAATAGAAAGCCTAAACTAATGCGCCTATATGTGACAAGCTGAGACAGGTTGCAAATGGTTGTGCCGTTAGGGTCAAGTCATTTACTGGTTATGACGTGAATGGATATTATTTTCACACAGCAAGCTACGAGCAGAGTCGGCTCAATCGAAAAACCACAAACAACGGAGTTGTTACGCCCGGCACTGATGGACTCGACTATTATGGAAGAATTGAAGAAATCTACGAACTATCATTCTATGGTTCCAAACCTCTTACTCCTGTCATATTCAAATGCCACTGGTTTCATCCTGGAGTAATGAGACGGACCCCTAAGCTTGGGCTAGTCGAGATTCGACAGGATTCCATCTATCTAGGAAAAGATGTCTACATTGTGGCTCAACAGGCCGTCCAGGTTTATTATACGTCATACGCGTGCAAAGACGCCGAGCATCTTAAGGGTTGGTCTATTGTGCACAAGGTATCGCCATACGGTAAACTACCTATCCCAAACGATGAAGATTACAACTTCAACCCAAACACATATGATGGAGAGTTCTATCAAGAAGAGGGGCTACAAGGGAGGTTTGACATAGACTTAACCAAAGAGATATGAATGGAAGTAGACAATGAAAGGGATGATGACGAGGACGCTGGAGACGAGGTGCGAAATCTGAAGGACATACAAATGCTTAAGCGATTACGTTTAGGCAATGACAATGAAGACAACATTCCTCCTTCGAATAGTATTGATGAGTTGGACAATGTTGATAGTGATGATGAGACCTATGATCTAGCTAATCTCAATCATGAAGATTATTTCTAATACATGTAATACTATGTTTTTTGTAATTATATTTTGTTCATTTTGCATATATTTCTAATACATGTATTACTATGTTTTTTTGTAATTATGTTTTGTTCATTTTTGCACCTATTTCTAATTACGTCTTGTTTTTCTTTTTTATTACAGGTGATTGAACAAAGATGGCGGGCAACCGTCATAGGTCCATGAACTCGATTTATCAAAGACCATGCCGGCTGCAGGAGGAGGCGGAGGGAGCTGGGCCTTCACCACAGTCGCAGTGCCCGAGATGAGTGCACGTTGTATTTTTTTCATTTGTTGTTCACTTGGTGATGGACTTGTGATATACTTATGATGTACTTGTGGACTTTGATGGACTTGTGGATTTATTTGGATGGACTTGACCACTTATTATTATATATGTGATATATATTGTGATGGATGTGATATGTGCGGATGGATATGTGGATGAATGAGATATATATGTGATGGATGAGATATATATGTGATGAATGAGATATATATGTGATGGATGAGATATATATGTGATATATGTTTGTATGAATTTATTTGTCATGATGGAATGTAAAAAAAATTAAAATTGCCGTTTTGGGTCACTTTGCCGAGTGTTGCACTCGGCAAAGGACCCCGTTGCCGAGTGCCATGGTCACATACTCGGCAAAGCTGGAAAAATGGGCGCTCGGAAAACCATTTTTCCAGCTTTGCCGAGTGCCATGACCATGGTACTCGGCAAAGATTTTTTTTAAAAAAAAAATTCAAGTTTTGCCGAGTGTCCGCTAGAGGGCACTCAGCAAAGATTTTTTTTTAAAAAAAATTCAAACTTTGCTAAGCGTCGGCCAGGGGGCACTCGACAAACCATTTCTAGAAAAAAATAAAACATCTTTGCCAAGGGCCGGATAGAGGGCACTCGGCAAAGAAAATTTTAAAATAAAAAATAAAAAATCTTTGCCGAGTGCCTGTAGGGTTGGCACTCGACAAAGAGACCGTCAATGGGGCCGGCGCCATGACGGTCGCTTTTCTTTGCCGAGTGCCCCCCGGGGCTCTCGGCAACCGAGTGCCCGATGAAAGACACTCAGCAAAGAGGGCTGTGCCAATCAATTTTTTGCTGTGTGTTCTTTGCCGAGTGCCGCACTCGACAAAGGCTTTGCCGAGTGCAATTTGGCCTTTGCCGAGTGCCTCAGGCACTCGGCAAAGAACCTGAATCCAGTAGTGTTAGTTGTCCAGTGAAATGCAGATCTCCTCCCCTATTTCAGGGCAAGCTTGTTTCATAGACACATAGTCACAGTGTGTCAGCATTTTATAGTTAGTTACCCAGATTCTGACATCTATTTCTTTCTTTCCACTAGCAGCTCCATCTCCATTAGTTTATACAATTTCAACATGGTTTAAAGTTTTACCTGACTCCAAAGTGTGTGTGGGAGGTGGTGGTGATGGTGAAGATGCTGTTGCAGGGGCGGAAGCAGCCTCTCGCCTTCTTATCACAGTCTTGACCTTCGCAAATGCTTGCTCCACCCTTGCTAAAATCTGGTTGAGGTTGTCGTCAATGTTGGTCTGGTTTGTTTACTGACATCGCTGCAATTCTTTTTCTGCTAGCATAGCAAGC
>NW_027097370.1:0-19437 GCF_019320115.1 Miscanthus floridulus
ATTGTATATTTCCTGTTGCAATGGCAGTGGTTGAGGTGGAGTGTCTTGCTTCTTGGAAGTGGTTCCTAGAGCACTTGAAAGAAGATCTAGGAATAGAAAATACTACACCTTGGACCATCATGACAGATAAACAGAAAGGTTTAATCCCTGCTGTTCAGCAAACCTTTCCTGACTCTGAACATAGGTTTTGTGTTAGGCACCTCTACTCCAACATGGTTATTACAGCTTGTAAACTGAAACATACTTGAACACATGGTTCAGTAGAGGTACTAAGCTGCCACTTCTACATGAAAAACATGGTTATTACACCCAGAACAAGAAAAACAACAGCAACTACAAGGCACACTACTACAATTTTTCCTATGTCTACCAACTTCTGTAGCTTTTCAGCTACTCTATCACTTCCATTCTTCAGAGACACTACATCAGCAAGCAAAGGTGTCAATTCAGTCTTGTTTGCTTCCACTACTCCCTCTAAGCGTCCAATTGCAATCTTGATCTGCTCAACTTCATTCATGGAATCCTCCTGTCTAATGCCGGCGTCAGCAGTCCCTCTCTTCTCCACCAATCCCTTGGCAATCAGTAGCTTCTCATACTTGTCGGCAAACAAATACCAAGGGCAAGTTGTAGAGTCCTGCAATTTGTACAGTAAGACTATGTGACAGAACCGCCCAATTTATATAAGATCAAGTACGGTTGTCCCCGCTAACACATTGACACACCCATACTTTCACTCATATAAACCCGGTAGTCCGCCGAGTGTCCCGAAAGACCTCGGTAAATCAACATCACAACCAAGATCGCGTGATTAAGCAAATACACATCACATACATCGGGTTGCAGCGGAAATAATATTACAAAGGGGTTAACAAATAATAGTACAAGTTTGGGTTTCAAAACCGCTTAGTGAAAACAACATAGCTTTCAAATGATTACATTAATATAAGTTCCAAATATATTGCTAGCATAGTGACATCATCCGACAAAAGCATATAGATGAGAAGTAAGTATAGAATCACCGAGCCCACCGGTGGTTAGCCACCATCATCAACAGGTCGAGAACATCACCTGCAACAAGGTGGGATAAACCCTGAGTACTCGAATGTACTCAGCCAGACTTACCCATCTTAAACCAAAATAAAATGACACCAAGGATTATGCAAGGCTTTCTTTAGTGGGCTAGCTGACTTATTTGCGAAAAGCATAAGCTATTATGAAGAAACCATTTTAAATACTTTGCATCATCTTTATTATGACCTATCCATCTAGGTAAGCACCTATACTATAGCAATCACTTGATTAACCAATAACATTCAGTTACCAATCTAGATTTAGCATATCCCGTACCATCCAGATAACCATCATTGTTCCATAATAATTACTACGATGAAGTAACTCGAGTCAAGTGCTCACTATCCAGGAGCGATGGCGATTCGAATCGATTCCTAACCAGCTGGTGATTTATTCCTTACACAAACCTCACTCACCCGCTAAAGTGAGATATTGATCACCGAGTCAACTTTCCAGGAATCTCGAGTTTGCCAGGAACCACATGTACCCGGGGGCCGACCGACTGCACTTTGGCCTTATCATCCCGCCCCCGTGTCCTACCACACCTGCTCCGGCACAGTGCGTTGCGGGCAATCTGCTCGGCCCGAAAAATCTCCCAGCTTCGCGGTCGGAAGGTACTTTATCCGGCCAGCTAAATGTAAGGCATGCGTTCAACATGACTCGAGGCCCAACAATGGTCGGTCCTTAATCGACACAGACGGAAACTAACAGCACCCCAGAACCCTGTCTGGTTGCCTCCAACTTTTTCTGTCCGGTCTCCAATTATCCATCACACATGGTTAATTCCAGGATATCATTCTTTCCATAGCTAAATTCTTCCAGTAACCACCTATAATGTAGGTGACCGGATATCACCGATCGCTACCGGTCTAAGCAAGGCTAAGCAGTTATTCGATCCTGACCTAACAGGGTAAAAAGGTAATAAGGTAGGCAAGGATAGTAATAAATGCATCAACGGTTTCAATCAACTCCTACAACTTAATGCAACAATATATAACTCATATATAGAAAGAATTGCTTTTATAAATTAGGAGACTTATAATGCTCCGGGGCTTGCCTGGGATCCGACACAAGTCAGTTCAGTTAGCTTGCACCATCCTGGTGACATCTCAGTTCCTAGCACTCGCTTAGTCCTTCCATCTTCGGGACAGATACTCCATACATCGTCTTCGGATTCGGCTCCAACATCACATCCTTCACGTGGTTCATCTAGCGTACCTAGATGAGATGCAAGATGCAAGTGCATGAATATGAAGAATAGTACCATGAGACGCATCACAAATAGCAAGCAAGACAAGCATCGTTTACACTAAACACACTTAAGTACTTTGCGATGCTTAACTTAACATCACACAATCTATCATGCTAAGATAACAAAGAATATTATACATGGCACATAAGTCTCACAAGATCTCAGGTGTATTTAACTTAATTACCAAGGACGTGAACCACACTTAGCAACATGCAAAGCAAGTCAAGGTGAAGCAACAACTATAACCGGAATATGCCAATTTCTGGACTTGCAAACAGCAGCTTCATAAATCAATCATATCTGGAGTTTTATAAATCCAAATGATATGAAACAAGACATTCTGGAAAGCTTAGGAAATTATCTACATTTCATCTTTAATCATCTCATCATGATTCTCAAGTTAACTAAGTCAAATATATTCATTTACAGAAACTGGTCTACAATTGACAGAAAACAGCCATTTCTGAAACCTAACTTTAAACAGCTATAACTCTTAAACTACTTGGCCAAATGACACCAATTTTTAATAGAAGCTAGATACATGAATTATCTACAACTTTTGTATAAACAAGTTTCACAACAAAGCACATTATCATGAAGAACTTTGCTAAGTTCCCAGATCTATCCATAAACCACATCGGCAAGAAAATAATTATTAACTTATGTTGCAAATACATAATTAGGCAAAACCAACTTTACCAACATGTCACACATGACTAAAGAACACCAGAAAACCTAGTGTCCATGACCAAATAAATTCTTTTAATGCATTTCTTAATTTATTTTAGATAATAAGGTGACTTAATGAACATATACCAAAAGTGCACAATAACTTCTACAAAAATTACAGTGGCTCACATATCCTCTTAATAGTCTACTGTATAAATTTCACTCCATTTGGATATGTATAGCAACCTCTACAAAAAAGACAAGTTGCTAAAGCAAGAATTCATGTGAGAGCAAGATAAACCAATAACTCACTCATACTTCATCCAATACTCATGAAATTTTTATCACACATCAACTATCATATGAGTAGCATGCCACAAAAATTTCACCTCATTTGGAGCCCTAGATCTACAGTTATGAAAAATAACAAATTCAACTAGCATTACAACCTTACTGCACAAATCTATTTTTACCGCAAAATATTTAAACTAAAACATGCCATATTATAGATCCACTGCATAGACAATTTCACAAGGATTCCAAAAAGTCCTCATTTACTATTTTACGAATTTTCTACGATTTACTATGAATTTCCAAAGTTCCTGCAAAATAATTACAAACCAGTCCTTACGCACTATTCACATGAGTCACTGACTTCGCAGTTAGAACCCTGAAGTTCGTCGAATTCTTGTAGGAGGTCCCTGACGGGATTTGAGCAGGGGAGGCCGTCGGAGCTCGCGGAATCCGGCCGGAGAAGGCACGTCGTCGGCGGCTGAGGGGCGGGGGAGCACTAGGGGGCCCTTACGCACCCGTCGGAGGCCTCGGCTCGACCCGAGGTGGCCCACGGCGGCTTGGCCACGCGCGGGCGGCGGCCGGAGCTTCCATGGCCACGGTGGCGGTTTGCGACGGCGAGCACGAGCACGACGTGAAGGAGATGGCGGCGAAGCTGCTGGTAGTCCTCAGGAGGAGTGGAGAGGCGCGGAGTAGCGGGAACGCAGTGACCGCGGAGCTCGGCGGCGGCGTCCATGGCGGGCGCGCTCTGGCGCGCGCGTGCAGCGCAGAGGGCGAGGGAGGAGGAGAGCAGGGAGGAGTGGAGAGCGTCTGGGATAGCTCGGCCTCCATTATGGAGCAGCAGGGGCGCGGCAGGGCGGCCGGGACACGCGGCGAGGAGGTGGGCGCGTGGTGTCCATGCGCGGCGACCACGTCGGCAAGCGGTCGAACAGGTGGCGGGCACCGGTGAGGGCGACGTGGGGAGCCAATTTGGGCCACTTCCAGGCCGAATCAGTCCTTGGGCCAAAAATGAAGTTTGTAGCCCACGATCTGCTCTTCATTTTTCATTTAGAGACCAAGGTCATTAGAGCTCTTCAACAGCGGGTAATTAGGTCACAAACTGTCAGTGTCAGCGCCTTGATAATGGTCACGGAAATTCACTTTCGGAGGTCAAAACTCGGTCAAACTCAGTGCAACTTTTTGCATGCTCTTCTCCATAGTATAACCTTCAACTTCTCTTTTTGGACCAACTCAAGTTGCTTAATGAATTTCGGAGAACGCGGAATGCCAACAGCGATGACAATGGATTCCAGACTTAGAAAATTTTCTAAGTACTGAAAACAGCTGTCAACTCAAAGTTCGAGCCTCGATTTGACTTAGTTCCAAGTTGATCTGGCTCTGGGTCAAAAAACAAAGTTTGTTCTACTCTACCCAATCTTCAACTTTTATTTAAGGTGCAACTCCATGCAAGCACTGTAAGTGGTTGGTCAACATAGGTCAAAGTATCGTCACTATAAAGCTTAAATTAGAGTTATTGACCGATTGAGGCATTTTCTTGACTTCTCCTCAACATGAACCTTTCATGACTTTTGTTGTAGAGTTCATCTAGAGTCATTTGGGCAAGGTTGCAAGATTTGGTTGACGATCAAGAATTCCATTCACTTTATAAAATTATTCAAGCAAGGACATAACTCGTCATTTCATGTGACTTCTTGATTCCAAACTTCACGAAACTTTTCCATGGATCAATATAGATGGTTATTGATGTGAGACACACGAAGATATTCCAATAACACCACCCAAGCATATATCTTGAAAAGGGGTCTATAGGCGAGCAAAGGTGCAATATCCAAGTTTAGGTTGGGGCTCGTTTCTATAGGTTTGACCTTGACATCTTCATCACCACTTAATATACCATGTTTTAGCTCAAACCCATTGCTTAACTGGTGGCAAACACCTAGGGTGTTACAGCCCTCCCCCCTTAAAGGAATCGCGTCCCGAGATTCGATGCGAAAGACTTTTAAGGGAAGAGAAACATGCCATCCAGTTTCCAACATTAGTGATAGCATTAGGCTACTTAACTTCGGAGCATCAAAGAAGCTAATTTGGTCATGACACTTTCTGATACTTGCTCTTCGTCGTAAGCTGTTGTCTGAAGAATTTCCTTCTTCGGCCTTCATGAAGTATTGTTACTTTGGGAGGAATCCAAGATAGCAATGTCCTACGTACTTCGTCCTTGATGTACGAAGAGCGATACAAACGTAGACTAAATACTTGCAGCATCTACTTCCCAAGTGGATATAGCACAGACCATATGGACTTTGCACTAGACCACCGTCGGTTGACGGATATTCCTTGCAACGGTGTTATATTTGCTCCCAAGGTTTGAAAAGCAGTTCTCTATTAAAGTGGCTTGAGCACAACTTCTCGTAAAGGATGTGATCATAAACGGGTAAACGTCCTTTGAGGGTGTGAGAAGCTAGTTAACCAATATCCAAACTGGTTGTAGCGGTGCAATCACTTAGATGTCAACTGGTGGAAAGCTACATAATGTTCCATGTGCGCAGTGCTCTTTCTTTGATAACAATATTGTATGGTCTGAGTCTGCTGCGTGAGTGGTAAACATAGTAGCTGACTCTGTCGGCTCAACGTTCTCGATGATCATTCCTTAGGGAGCCTTCGTATCCAAGTTGCAACAGTGATCTGGGTTGAATCTGATGCAACCTCTTGGGTAAAAACACATATAAGGTACCAAAGGTATGTCAGCATTGGAGAACCATTGACGTAGAAGGATGTTAGTGAGGCTTGGAGGACAACACAAGTTGCAAGTAATCACAAAACTAAGGACTAGTTCACTACCAAGTAGATTAAGTACAATTTGCCTTCGTGGTGCAGTTGCACAACAAGTTGGGTTGACTTGCATCATAGCAAAACCAGCCTTCTTACTACATTTGTCTTCGAGGCTTCCATTCTAAGGCCAATCAATATCTCAAAAACCATAATCCAAAAATCTGCGGTTTGACACCCTTCCAATCTATTTTTGACTTGCAACGGCACAAGTTGACTTGTAGAACATCTTGACTGCTCAACTATTATCGATACGAGAGGACAATGGTATGGCACAACCATGGGTGCAAGGAGTCTTCTCTAGGGCATGGAGGGTTGTCTAACAGCGATACACCTACAAGTTGTAATTTCTTGGCAGGAATGACAAACGCAACCGTCTAATGCAAATGATGATCGCAGTCACAACGAAATTGCAGATTCTATACCCTTTTGTTTTCTATTCATATCTCACAAACTACTGCTCCAATATGCACAAATTTTTGTGGACATGTAGATCCATGGGTCTTCTAACTACTCACCAAAATTCAACTCAAATGGGCACCGTTTGACCATCCAAACAATTCATCTACTAAAACTGCTGTGTTTGAAAATGGCAGCAAACCAAGCCGACAAGATATCTCTCTAATCCGATGTTTTACTCAACCAATACTCAAACTAACTTAAGACATTGAAGGGTCCTAAGCAATGAATGAGATCACCAAGTTTGGGGTCAATCCAACTTCGTTTGAGTCACTAACCGCCGGCTTGAAGATAACCGGTTTAGTGCCACAAAATCTGGACAGATTTCGTGTTCTCCCTTTTCTTTGCTTTCACACGTTGAGGTGTGTGTTTTGCACTCTCTAACCTTTCTCATAGCAGCAGCAGCCTTTCCCTAGCTAAGGATGGAGGCTAGAGTTTTCCTCACATGCTTCTCTGGTAATACTTCAACCATCGTTTTAGACACCAACTTGACTATGCACAAGCATTGGACTTGTGGGCTGTTTTCGCAGGGCACAAAACATTATTCCACATGTAGTGCATTTCCACATTGACAAGGAACCATTCCTATATATCCTTCGGCACTTCATCCAATAGAGTCCGGACACATGTGTTAGTGGCACCTTGGGGCACAAAGATGCTGACTAAAAACTAGGGACGTGCTTTCACTAACTCCTACCTAGCCGATACCACGTCTTGTACTATATACGTGATTGTCCAAGATGGAATTGACTTGATAGCACATTTGGAGAAGAAGTAGCACTTGCATTGCGGGGCCAGGTTTGTTGTTTCCTTGATCAACATTGTTCTGTGAGATCTGGCCTTCATAGTTACCAAATAGTCGTTACCTAACTGAAGACTAACTTTCCTCCTGGTACAAATCAGTTGTCCCTCAACACTAAAAAGGTTCCAAATCTTCACTCTTGATAATAAAAATTGTGGTCGAAGCCTACAGATGGTCGCCATTGATGTCAGCAGAAAGGGGTCACACCAAAGGAGGTCGGTTTGTCTACGTCATCCTTATGCACCTAAAGATTGAGAACTTGGACAGGAATCTCATATATACCAGGTGACCTATTACAGCACATAATCTCCTAGTCCATTTATCATCCGACTGATAACTTGTTCAACCTTAAGTGTGGTGCACCTTTCTGATCCAATGAAAATGACATAAGTTGCTCACTAGATGATCGACATCATTACAGGGACAGTCACGTCGAGTAGAGTCACTTGTCTACCACCTCTTGCAGTCTATTTATGTTCCTGTTAGTGACCTGTTCTTCAAAGGTTAACCGTTGGACTACTCCAGAAGGAAGTCCTATTGCATCTAGTTCTGCATATAGATCTCTTGACATGATAAGGAGAGATAACCAAGGAAGAGCTCAAGTGAGAATAACATATTGGTGTAGTTCTGCAATGGATCATGACTAGAAACCTCGATACCAGCGCGTGCCGAGCAGCACAGCCTTGTGTGTGCACCCACAGGAGGCTCTCGGTTTCGTCGCGGCACCATAGATCGCTAATCATGGCACCATTACTGAACATATAACCTACAAGAAATCTCACATGGCACAAATTGGGTTGCATAGGAGCAAGCACTATGCGAAGGAGGGATAGCAAACAAAGGTAGTCACAAGGTTAGGAGTCAACAAGCAGGGGATCCAAAAATCAAAACACAATGCAAGAGAGCATAGCTTAATTGCCAAAGACAACTGAGCAGGGGACTTCTTGCCAAATTTCCATATACGTCTTGTGTCCACCAAGTGATTACCAAAACTTGGACGTGGTTCTAGGATAGCGCTCTTCAACACTCATATGCTTACCGAGGACAAAAGGGGTGATAACTATGGCACTAATTAGATAACAAGCATACATACCCACCACTTGGCTAAACTAGAGGACATTATAGGTTAAGCATGTAACCACAATTATTTCTAGCAAGGCTAAGCACACACTTTTCTCAAGCACTTCCTATTCAAGCAACATGGAACAAGGCATTCTTGTTTAACTTCACACAAGGAAGATAGTGCAATACATCGACCACAAGTTACTTAGTACTTAGAACAAAGGAAGGGAAGCATATTTATACACAAGCACAATCATGATGCATGCTCGTCCCATTCGTCCTCACGAAATTGCCAGCCTAAGGTGGCAATCACGTTCTATGTTGGTGGCATAACACGTACTCTCTCGATATATAGCTAGTCGTCAGCTACATTCAATCTACGCATTCGTGGTTAGCGTACCTGCAGGCAAATTCATTGCAGCCCATCCCCACAAAAAGATAAATAAGCACACAATGAAAGTAGTAAACTAAGATACTCTCCATATATACATCCCTAGATGTATATACTTCGATATCCATAGCTACCCGACAGATATACCCACAATTAAGTACCTTCATATATACATGTGTGTAACATGTAAATATTCCAGTAACCACAGCTAACTCTCCCCTAGACCGATAGTTGGACGGTCATACTCTCACAACTCACACTTACCTGGGCGTAGAGGCAATTGATCCATACAGTACCATTCAAGCGAATGGCATCCATACAATAGCACGCCGTATGGACGACGAAAGTAAAAATTTCAATAAAGTACATCCCCCAAAGTTAGTACTTAGATAGCCACCTAATAGTCCTTAACTGGGCATAAAGGAAGATGTCGCTAGCATAGTTTTACAAATAAGTTTTGACAAATTTGCCTGTAGCTAAAGTTTTAGTTAAAATAGACTTTTTAAAACCAAAACTTGGCTTTTAAAACTATGTACCTGATAGTATTATGCTTAATCTCGCTCTGATACCAGCTGTGACAGAACCGCCCAATTTATATAAGATCAAGTACGGTTGTCCCCGCTAACACGTTGACACACCCATACTTTCACTCATATAAACCCGGTAGTCCGCCGAGTGTCCCGAAAGACCTCGGTAAATCAACATCACAACCAAGATCGCGTGATTAAGCAAATACACATCACATACATTGGGTTGCAGCGGAAATAATATTACAAAGGGGTTAACAAATAATAGTACAAGTTTGGGTTTCAAAACCGCTTAGTGAAAACAACATAGCTTTCAAATGATTACATTAATATAAGTTCCAAATATATTGCTAGCATAGTGACATCATCCGACAAAAGCATATAGATGAGAAGTAAGTATAGAATCACCGAGCCCACCGGTGGTTAGCCACCATCATCAACAGGTCGAGAACATCACCTGCAACAAGGTGGGATAAACCCTGAGTACTCTAATGTACTCAGCCAGACTTACCCGTCTTAAACCAAAATAAAATGACACCAAGGATTATGCAAGGCTTTCTTTAGTGGGCTAGCTGACTTATTTGCGAAAAGCATAAGCTATTATGAAGAAACCATTTTAAATACTTTGCATCATCTTTATTATGACCTATCCATCTAGGTAAGCACCTATACTATAGCAATCACTTGATTAACCAATAACATTCAGTTACCAATCTAGATTTAGCATATCCCGTACCATCCAGATAACCATCATTGTTCCATAATAATTACTATGATGAAGTAACTCGAGTCAAGTGCTCACTATCCAGGAGCGATGGCGATTCGAATCGATTCCTAACCAGCTGGTGATTTATTCCTTACACAAACCTCACTCACCCGCTAAAGTGAGATATTGATCACCAAGTCAACTTTCCAGGAATCTCGAGTTTGCCAGGAACCACATGTACCCGGGGGCCGACCGACTGCACTTTGGCCTTATCATCCCGCCCCCGTGTCCTACCACACCTACTCCGGCACAGTGCGTTGCGGGCAATCTGCTCGGCCCGAAAAATCTCCCAGCTTCGCGGTCGGAAGGTACTTTATATCCGGCCAGCTAAATGTAAGGCATGCGTTCAACATGACTCGAGGCCCAACAACGGTCGGTCCTTAATCGACACAGACGGAAACTAACAGCACCCCAGAACCCTGTCTGGTTGCCTCCAACTTTTTCCGTCCGGTCTCCAATTATCCATCACACATGGTTAATTCCAGGATATCATTCTTTCCATAGCTAAATTCTTCCAGTAACCACCTATAATGTAGGTGACCGGATATCACCGATCGCTACCGGTCTAAGCAAGGCTAAGCAGTTATTCGATCCTGACCTAACAGGGTAAAAAGGTAATAAGGTAGGCAAGGATAGTAATAAATGCATCAACGGTTTCAATCAACTCCTACAACTTAATGCAACAATATATAACTCATATATAGAAAGAATTGCTTTTATAAATTAGGAGACTTATAATGCTCCGGGGCTTGCCTGGGATCCGACACAAGTCAGTTCAGTTAGCTTGCACCATCCTGGTGACATCTCAGTTCCTAGCACTCGCTTAGTCCTTCCATCTTCGGGACAGATACTCCATACATCGTCTTCGGATTCGGCTCCAACATCACGTCCTTCACGTGGTTCATCTAGCGTACCTAGATGAGATGCAAGATGCAAGTGCATGAATATGAAGAATAGTACCATGAGACGCATCACAAATAGCAAGCAAGACAAGCATCGTTTACACTAAACACACTTAAGTACTTTGCGATGCTTAACTTAACATCACACAATCTATCATGCTAAGATAACAAAGAATATTATACATGGCACATAAGTCTCACAAGATCTCAGGTGTATTTAACTTAATTACCAAGGACGTGAACCACACTTAGCAACATGCAAAGCAAGTCAAGGTGAAGCAACAACTATAACCGGAATATGCCAATTTCTGGACTTGCAAACAGCAGCTTCATAAATCAATCATATCTGGAGTTTTATAAATCCAAATGATATGAAACAAGACATTCTGGAAAGCTTAGGAAATTATCTACATTTCATCTTTAATCATCTCAGCATGATTCTCAAGTTAACTAAGTCAAATATATTCATTTACAGAAACTGGTCTACAATTGACAGAAAACAGCCATTTCTGAAACCTAACTTTAAACAGCTATAACTCTTAAACTACTTGGCCAAATGACACCAATTTTTAATAGAAGCTAGATACATGAATTATCTACAACTTTTGTATAAACAAGTTTCACAACAAAGCACATTATCATGAAGAACTTTGCTAAGTTCCCAGATCTATCCATAAACCACATCGGCAAGAAAATAATTATTAACTTATGTTGCAAATACATAATTAGGCAAAACCAACTTTACCAACATGTCACACATGACTAAAGAACACCAGAAAACCTAGTGTCCATGACCAAATAAATTCTTTTAATGCATTTCTTAATTTATTTTAGATAATAAGGTGACTTAATGAACATATACCAAAAGTGCACAATAACTTCTACAAAAATTACAGTGGCTCACATATCCTCTTAATAGTCTACTGTATAAATTTCACTCCATTTGGATATGTATAGCAACCTCTACAAAAAAGACAAGTTGCTAAAGCAAGAATTCATGTGAGAGCAAGATAAACCAATAACTCACTCATACTTCATCCAATACTCATGAAATTTTTATCACACATCAACTATCATATGAGTAGCATGCCACAAAAATTTCACCTCATTTGGAGCCCTAGATCTACAGTTATGAAAAATAACAAATTCAACTAGCATTACAACCTTACTGCACAAATCTATTTTTACCGCAAAATATTTAAACTAAAACATGCCATATTATAGATCCACTGCATAGACAATTTCACAAGGATTCCAAAAAGTCCTCATTTACTATTTTACGAATTTTCTACGATTTACTATGAATTTCCAAAGTTCCTGCAAAATAATTACAAACCAGTCCTTACGCACTATTCACATGAGTCACTGACTTCGCAGTTAGAACCCTGAAGTTCGTCGAATTCTTGTAGGAGGTCCCTGACGGGATTTGAGCAGGGGAGGCCGTCGGAGCTCGCGGAATCCGGCCGGAGAAGGCACGTCGTCGGCGGCTGAGGGGCGGGGGAGCACTAGGGGGCCCTTACGCACCCGTCGGAGGCCTCGGCTCGACCCGAGGTGGCCCACGGCGGCTTGGCCACGCGCGGGCGGCGGCTGCAGCGGCGGCGGCCGGAGCTTCCATGGCCACGGTGGCGGTTTGCGACGGCGAGCACGAGCACGACGTGAAGGAGATGGCGGCGAAGCTGCTGGTAGTCCTCAGGAGGAGTGGAGAGGCGCGGAGTAGCGGGAACGCAGTGACCGCGGAGCTCGGCGGCGGCGTCCATGGCGGGCGCGCTCTGGCGCGCGCGTGCAGCGCAGAGGGCGAGGGAGGAGGAGAGCAGGGAGGAGTGGAGAGCGTCTGGGATAGCTCGGCCTCCATTATGGAGGCAGCAGGGGCGCGGCAGGGCGGCCGGGACACGCGGCGAGGAGGTGGGCGCGTGGTGTCCATGCGCGGCGACCACGTCGGCAAGCGGTCGAACAGGTGGCGGGCACCGGTGAGGGCGACGTGGGGAGCCAATTTGGGCCACTTCCAGGCCGAATCAGTCCTTGGGCCAAAAATGAAGTTTGTAGCCCACGATCTGCTCTTCATTTTCATTTAGAGACCAAGGTCATTAGAGCTCTTCAACAGCGGGTAATTAGGTCACAAATTGTCAGTGTCAGCGCCTTGATAATGGTCACGGAAATTCACTTTCGGAGGTCAAAACTCGGTCAAACTCAGTGCAACTTTTGCATGCTCTTCTCCATAGTATAACCTTCAACTTCTCTTTTTGGACCAACTCAAGTTGCTTAATGAATTTCGGAGAACGCGGAATGCCAACAGCGATGACAATGGATTCCAGACTTAGAAAATTTTCTAAGTACTGAAAACAGCTGTCAACTCAAAGTTCGAGCCTCGATTTGACTTAGTTCCAAGTTGATCTGGCTCTGGGTCCAAAAACAAAGTTTGTTCTACTCTACCCAATCTTCAACTTTTATTTAAGGTGCAACTCCATGCAAGCACTGTAAGTGGTTGGTCAACATAGGTCAAAGTATCATCACTATAAAGCTTAAATTAGAGTTATTGACCGATTGAGGCATTTTCTTGACTTCTCCTCAACATGAACCTTTCATGACTTTTGTTGTAGAGTTCATCTAGAGTCATTTGGGCAAGGTTGCAAGATTTGGTTGACGATCAAGAATTCCATTCACTTTATAAAATTATTCAAGCAAGGACATAACTCGTCATTTCATGTGACTTCTTGATTCCAAACTTCACGAAACTTTTCCATGGATCAATATAGATGGTTATTGATGTGAGACACACGAAGATATTCCAATAACACCACCCAAGCATATATCTTGAAAAGGGGTCTATAGGCGAGCAAAGGTGCAATATCCAAGTTTAGGTTGGGGCTCGTTTCTATAGGTTTGACCTTGACATCTTCATCACCACTTAATATACCATGTTTTAGCTCAAACCCATTGCTTAACTGGTGGCAAACACCTAGGGTGTTACAGACTACAACAAGAGTATCATCGCTGTTGAACAGGGAGGGAACAATTGAAGAGGTCGGCACTTGCATCTCTCTCATGGAGCCGGCACTTGAAGAAGATGGCCCCCGGGACCTTAGATCCTGGACCCGAAGTGAGCTCGAGGATCTCCTCGCCGCATTTAGGGCATGGCACAAGGGGCAGCCCAGTGCGCGCGCCCAATCTCAGGGGCCCAACCCTCTGCGCGGATGACGAGCTGCCGAGCGACATCGCAGACTGCGTGGAGGCGCTGCGGACTGAAGAATGCGGGCGTGGGCGGCCGGACCGGAGATAGCGGCCGCGGGCGGCGAGCAGCCTAAAGAAGATTGGGGAAGAGAAGGCCAGAGTACCAACTAATGAACAGAACATTGGCGGGGGCTTTTCTGCTAAATTGGCATGACCTCGCCCTTCATCTGCCACTCTGGCACGGCCACATCGAATTATGTGGCTGACGTGGCTGCATCTGGACACTGCGTGTGCCGCGGAAATAGATCAGGGACCTAGATTGTTGGTTTAATAGTTTGAGGACATAGATGGGAAGGAGCCAATAGTTTGAGGACCTACAGTGCATTTTACTCTTTTCAGCTATGAACAGTAAATTCCGGCTGGTTTTTGCAGCAGCCGAACGGCGCCTATGAAGTGAAAAAAGAAAAGCCTCCATTCGGGTCATTTATGTAGTGCCTTACTAGGCCACGTCCTCACTTTTGCTGCAATCAAGGGGCAAACAAGATACTAAACGTATCACATATTACTGGCCAGTGAGAAATTTATAATGTAAATATATATTTGACTCCCGTGAAGTGTCAAAGGTATTTCAATTTCAAATCCCTCGCTGCTGACGTGGTGCGACGAGGCTTAAAACCATCATGAAACCACCGTTAAAATCTGTTTGGGGTGCGATTTATCCGGTATTAGACAATTTAGAGCGTAGCATACTTTTTTTTTATCCTAGAGCGTAGCATACGTGACTTTGTAGTTTGAAGTAGAAAATTCGAACGGCGTCGACAGTTGAAGGACACCAAATAGACTTTTCCACATCCGCTTGTAGAAAAAAAAAACCAACGGGCCCATGTAGCAGGCCGAAAGGGGTCGGTGTTCCTTTGGTCGAAACGGGCCGGCAGCCCACGAGAGTACGGTTAGGTACCTCACGCTCACGAATCACTGTTGTTTTTAATTATAAATAAATATAAACAAAAAATGTAATCAAAGTTAGCTAGAAAGGTCAAATTAATGTAATGCCGGTTTCCAGGCGTTTGTGGTTCTGGAAGCGACCAAGCAACTGGTCAGCTGCCCCCTCCCCCCCCCCCCCCCCCCCCCCCCCCCCCACACACACACACACCTAAAAAAAACATGATTCTAGTTTAAGTAAATCTATAAGAAATATTGTTAATATTTTACGACTCTATATAAATAGGAAATGTTAGTGTTTGTTTGCACTTGATGACGAAAGCTAGGAGTACTTGCTACGCTACGTACTAAAAAAGGTGCAGGATTCCTGGGTCTGGTCAGGTAGCTAGTTTCTTTCCGGAGTAAATAAAGAAAATTACTTGAGTATATATACTCCTGGTTCAAGGCACAGCACTAACTAACACACACAGGTCAACAGCAGGTCATTTGCACTGGTAGAGAACAGAACTTTACTTTCGGTGGGGAACCCTCTCTAGTTCCGGTTCTCCACCCGAGAGCAAGCATCCGGGACTAAATGGGGTCCTTTAGTCCCGGGTTAGGAACCGGGACTAAAGGAGGACTTTTAGTCCCGGTGGGTAACACCAACCGAGACTAAAGGTGCCTCCTGACATGCCACGATGGCTGGCACCTTTAGTTCCGGACTAAAGGTTTTTTTTCTTTTTTCTTTTCTTTTTATTTTTTTGTTTTCTTTTCAAAATAGGTTTTCGAAGTCGTATTGTACGCTGCTAATTATACATTTATACGCGCGTATAGTATGTTTCGGTTCAAGCACAATAAACGTATTAAATCACACAATTCAAGCATATATATGTATACGCGCGTATAGTATATTTACATGCATGCATGCATATGTGTATTTTACATTATATTATTTCATGTGCATATATTACAAAAGATTGCATTACAGTTGTTGTGATATAACAAGTTTCCTCTCATCCTCTAGCTTGGCTTCCATGGCAGTGTTGGGTTGAAGTAGAACTCGTCCTTGGAATCGATGACCTGCTCATTAAAAAATCCGGCTATAGACTCTTGAATTGCTTTGATTTGGTCTTGCCGTATGACATTTTCCTCCAACCATCGAGTCTATAGGTTTCAATTAAAGGAAAATAAATTAATATATGTACAAATATATATATAAAGACATAGTAACACAATCAATAATAATAATTAAATGAATATATAGTGTATTTTTAATGTACTTTGAGTCTCTCTGTAGGAGTTCTTTGAGAGACCACCTTGATAAACTTGCAAACATAGTAACCACAGTAGTTGTTCCCCTGTTCCTGCCTCAGACACCACTTTACGAGAAAAAAATTTGTCATCCAATCTGGTGATCCGGTGAAACCTATATATTTAATTAATAAAGATAATGCGATTTAGGGGACTTACTTTCAAAGGGATTACATTCAGTAGCGCTTTGCATTTTCCCATGTGTTGCTTCTCAATAAAGGTTTTCCAAATACTGTCCAATAAAAAATTTGCCACGTCATCAGATATAGTTAATCATCATGTTTGTGTGTATATATAGTTGCTAGAGATACCAAAATTACCTCTGGATAATATCTATCATATCTTGGTAGTCTTGTTGTGGTTTTCTCATCGAGTCATAGATTATCAAGTGACTTTTCACCAGATCGATGTCCATCAATATCCAGTGATTGCTGCATCCGTATGACCTTTCACATTCTCTTTGTGCGTCACGAATGACCTGACAAAGATCATCAGCCGGCTCATCTTCTACGGCTACCTCTTCTTCAGCTTCTCCCATTGCAGTATCATTGAAGCACGCACCATCGGGAATAATATCATTGTCGTCCCATTGTTCTTCTTCACCTTCTTCCATTACAACACCGGTTTCTCCGTGCTTCGTCCAACAAATATATTTTCTCATAAAACCCGACTTGAATAAGTGTGAATGAAGAGTCCTTGAGCAAGGATATTCCACCGTATTCTTACATATGGCACAAGGGCAGCACATGAAACCGTCGCGTTTGTTTGCCTTGGCCGCACGTAACAAAGAATGCACGCCATCAATGAACTCTTGGGAGCGGCGATCAGCATTGTACATCCAATGCCGGCTCATCTGCATTACATGACATAAATACCATATTAAAACTTAGATCATAATTAATTATTTATACAACATGCGTGCCACTACAAAAGGTACAAATTTATGAAAGCATCGCTACAATGTAGACAATCACAACTACCACTAAAAGAACTAAAGCTAAAATACATTTTAGGAGCACAAGGATTTCGCGATCAATCTCAACTAAAACAGACAGATCCCCCGATTGTGCAACATCTTTGGGCTTCTTCGGCTGGATCACTGCCTCATTAGCCGTCGTATCTGCTATTTATGCAAGATATTTTTGCACGAGTTCAACATACTCTTCCTCCCAGTAGAAGCCTGAACATCGTCCACTGCCATCCCACTGAAATTAAAACAAAAAATTAGAACTTTAATCACACCATCATGAAAATAGGTATAAACTAACCATAATCATTAAATACGATAAAATAACTCACATTGCGATCCGGACACTTGTAGAAGATACGATCCTTGTTGAGACCCTCCTTCTTCACTCGATACTCCATCACAATCTTCGTCTCATCACGACACTTGCCGCATGGAATGAGAAGGAGACCCAGCCTAAGTCGCTTTGGAAACCCATGAGAGGCCGAGGACCCGGAAGCAGTTGCCATCTACTCTCTATACTCATTTTTTAATACACAATAAATTTCTTATTTTTATAAACAAATAAAATTAAGAAACTATAAAATTATCTATATCTCTAAACAATGAAGCAGTTGCCATCTACTCTCTATACTCATTTTTTAATACACTATAAATTTCTCATTTTATAAACAAATAAAATTAAGAAACTATAAAATTATCTATATCTCTATACTCATTTTTTAATACACTATAGCTCAAAAACATGTTTTAATAAATAACCATCCGTACTAGTTGACCTTGCCTACGTGATCATCTCGACGAGTATTTCTCTACCGGACGGCACCGTACTTGGTCAAGGAAGAGCTCCGATTCTACGAGGAAGGGAACACGGTCTTCCACGACCATTGTCGCTCTCCCTCGTAGAATCAAAGCTCCTCCTTGATGTCCGTTACCGCTCGACAGAGAACATGCTCGCCGAGCTGAACACAGTCCGCAAGTTCAACTAGTACGGATTTTCTATAATTTTCTAACTATTTTCTAAGTTTTTCATTTCATAAAAAGTTAAAATAAAAAGTACGGTGATTGACAGACTACTACGACGATATCGGGACATGTGAATAAATAACCATCCGTACTAGTTGAACTTGCTTATGTGATCATCTCGATGAGCATTTCTCCACCGGACGGCACCGTACTTGGCCACGGAAGAGCTCCGATTCTACGAGGAAGGGAACACGGTCTTCCACGACCGTTGCCGCTCTCCCTCGTAGAATCAAAGCTCCTCCTTGACGTCCGTTACCGCTCGGTAGAGAACATGGTCGCCGAGATAAACACGGTCCGCAAGTTCAACTAACTACTTTAAGCTTCTTTCATGTAAATATGCAAGCTTGAAGTGATTTTGAGCTCAAATTGCTTACAAATGAAAAAAAAACCACAATAAAGAACCATATATATATATAGTGAACAAAATGAGATAAGACAATGGTGAAAAATGAGAGTATGAGATTGGTAACCTTTACAACTGAAGAATCGATGGAGAAATCGAAGAAATCGACGGAGGAATCGAAGAATGGATGGAGAAACAATGGAGGGAGGGAGGAAGCAAGAACACTAGTGCAATGAGCTTCAAAATATGCTGAGCTCGAGCTCGGGGAGGAAGGAGACGGCCGGGATATAAAGGGGGGACCTTTAGTCCCGGTTGGTGGCTCCAACCGGGACTAAAGGTAACTTTCCAACCCTGGGCGCAGCCACGGCCCGGGAGTAGACCTTTACTCCCGGTTGGAGCCACCAACCGGGAATAAAAGTATACCTTTAGTCCCGATTGGTGGCTCCAACCGGCATTAAAGGTCCCTGTCACCTCTGTCTGGCGCAGTAGCCGTTGGGCAGGGACCTTTGATCCCGGTTGGAGCTACCAACCGGGACTAAAGGTATCTCTAGTCCTGGGCGCAAAAAATTCCAGGACTAGAGCCCTTTTTAACCGAGGATCAAAGGTCTGTTCTCTACTAGTGTTGCTCAACTCGCTTCGTGCCTACCTGACTCTACAAGCAAGGAACACGGGAAGCTTCTTCT